>NC_056731.1:489393315-489670815 GCF_019279795.1 Protopterus annectens
GGTATTATAGTTTTACAGACTGTGTAGCTAACAGTATATTATCAAAGGTATGGATGTTCTATAGCCTGTGTCGCTAACAGTATATTACTGAAGGTATCATTGTTCTATAACCTGTTTAACTAACAGTATATTACCTCAGGTATTATTCTTCTACAGCCTGTGTAATTAACGGTATATTACCAAAGGTACTATTTTTCTACAACCTGTGTAACTAATAGTATATTACCTAAGATGGCAAAACAAATCTTCCAGGACACACCACGAGAACACTGAAGTCTTCTAAAAAACGTACTTTATTCCAATCGACAAAAGGATGTATAAGCGCTTTCACATGCGTCTTGCATGCTTCTTCAAATACAATTCAAAACTAGCAACCTAGCTGTTTTTATACACATCTCATTGTTAACAATTATTCAATTCATTAACACAATAGGGCTGTTAAACCATAAATAATCAATTAATCAAAAATCTGCAGTATACATTATCAGTTGTGCATTTTATTTCATTCATTTTACGGGACTAATGACATCCCATATCATTTATAAGAACAAGAATAACTTTATCTAAATATTTCATAATTCATGCTTACTTATATGTATCTTATAAGGACCATTTCAAAACTTGTGTAACTCAAAGGGAGCTAGTTGCATTTTCCTGCATATTCTACCGCTAGGGGCGTGCACATACGCTCAAGGTGTAAAGCATTGTTGCTACTAACAGCGGCATGACTCGGGTAATACCATTAAGTATAATTCAAATTAGGTAACTGAAAGCAGGCTACATTTTCACATATTCTGCTTCTATTGGCATGTACATACCCTCATGGTGTATGGCACTATCGCTAATGGAAGCTTCGTGCCTGAAACGTTACTAAGATGTTACAGTATAATCCATCTTAACATCTACAAAGTAAGCAGCGATGCAATTTGTACTCTGAAAATCTTCCAATTCCTGCTATGTGTCATTCTATACCTCCTAATAAATATACCGGGTCCAATAATGAGTATAGAGATAAAAGTATATTAAAAATATATATTAAAAACGTGATAGAGAATGAAAGTATATAAGAAGCATGAGCCTCTTGTTTATAAAACACCACCCATTCCCTGTTATCATCTCATATCCATGTATGATATTCCTATTCTTAAAAAATAACAATATTAAAAATATATGTATCTAAAAAATCTAAATTTATCGACCAGTTTCTGACAAAATTCGAAACTGAAACTAATGAATATTGATTACTCTATGCTATGTATCATGAGTTAAGCTTAACAAATGTCTAAAAACCTTAATTATCAGATGCATCCTCAGTAAAAAGTTTTTTAAAACTACAAAAGCATTTTCTATGGGGATTTTACCTCTAACTGAAGTTCATTGAATGTGCATGAATACTTCTTTGTATAGTGTATAATAGAGTCACAATCCTGTCTATTAATCCTTCTATCCCTCAAGTAAAGCATCTTCTATGTGCAGTAACAACTTCCAACAACTCTAAATAAAATACTTTAAATTCTGTCTAGTGAAAAAACAGGGTAGAGCACCTTAGTAGAAAGAACTAGACAGATAATAGTTTAAGGTGCAAATAAATCATTCTACTTCCATCTATTTATCTAATACTAATTCCTACATCTCTCACCACAAACCAACTACAATATATTGTCATATCAAAAAACTATATATAGAGAAGCAATTGCAAAAATGTATATTAAACCATGTGTATAAGGATTTTGTATCTCATTCTAGTAATCCTGATCTGAGCAGTGTGTATAATGTTTTTAGTACATATTGACCTTAGACTGATTCATAAACTAGATGAAATGAATTTACTTTCTTAAAAAGTCATTCTTTAGGCAATCATCTATACTAAAAATGGTTTCACTGTTGTATAATTATTGATCCCAGGTTCTCTATGGGCCCCTGATCTAAGGATCCATTCCATTTCCAACTTTGCTAAAGCATTGTTATTGTCACCCAACCTGGGACTGCTATGTAAAGTTTGCAAAACTCTGAACTTAAAATGATGTGTAGGATGAGAACTAATGTGTTTGGCTAGAGCATTCAGCTCATGCTGTTTCCTGATATCGTATATATGATTATATATACATTGTCTCAACTTTCTTTTGGTGAGACCAATGTAAAATGCTGGACATAACTCACAGTTAGCCATATATATTAAATTACTAGTATCACAACTAGTTCTCATCCTAGGTGTGTATTTAAAGTATTCATGTGGATGTATATATTCTTGTTGGTCCGTGATATATCTACACATACTGCATTTATCGCATGGATATGTCCCAGGCGGCATGTGATCAGCATCTCTAATGTGCATACTCTTTTGTAGATTGAGCCTGTGTCACTAACAATATATTATGAAAGGCATTAGTGTTCTACAGCCTGTATAACAAACAGTATATCATCAAAGATATTGTTGTTCTATAGCTTGTGTAACTAACAGTATATAACCAAATGTATTATAGTTCTACAACCTGTGTAACTCACAGTATATTACCTAAGGTATTCTTGTTCTACAGCCTCCATAACTAACACTATATTACCTGACGTATTATTGTTCCACAGCCTGTGTCATTAACGGTATATTACCTAAGGTATTATAGTTTTACAGACTGTGTAGCTAACAGTATATTATCAAAGGTATGGATGTTCTATAGCCTGTGTCGCTAACAGTATATTACTGAAGGTATCATTGTTCTATAACCTGTTTAACTAACAGTATATTACCTCAGGTATTATTCTTCTACAGCCTGTGTAATTAACGGTATATTACCAAAGGTATTATTTTTCTACAACCTGTGTAACTAATAGTATATTACCTAAGATATTATTGTTCTACAGCCTGTGTAGCTAACAGTTTATTACCTAAGTTATTATTTTTCTAAAGCCTGTGTAACTAACGGTATATTACATAAGATATTATTGTTCTACAGCCTGTGTAACTAACAGTATATTACCTAAGGTATTATTATTCTAAAGCTTGTGTAACTAATGGTATATTACCCAAGGTTTTATTATTCTACAGCCTGTGCAACTAACAGTATATTACCAAAGGTATTATTATTCTACAGCCTGTGTAACTAAAGGTATATTACCTAAAGTATTATTGTTCTACAGCCTGTGTAACTAACAGTGTATTACCTTTAAGGTATTATTGCTTTACAGCCTGTGTACTTAACAGTGTATTACCTAAGGTATTATTGTTCTACAGCCTGTGGAACTAACATTATATTAGCTAAGGTACTGTCCTTCTATAGCCTGGGTAACTAACAGTATATTACATAAAGTATTATTGTTCTACAGCCTGTCTAACTAGCAATATATTACCTAAAGTATTTTTTTACAGCCCGGGTAACTAACATTATATTATTCTGAAACCACACAAAAGACCAGTGAAAACAGCTCTACTTTCCAAAATAAGAATTTAATAAAAACCTTTTAGTTGTCTCTCCTCTCCTAGCGCCACGGCTGCAAGCCTTTACAGATTAAACTGACGCCATTTTTACTCTGTAAAGGCTTGCAGCCAAGGCGCTAGGAGAGGAGAGACAACTAAAAGGTTTTTATTAAATTCTTATTTTGGAAAGTAGAGCTGTTTTCACTGGTCTTTTGTGTGGTTTCAGAATAATTTGCTTTTGGATAGTGGTTATTTTAACATTATATTATCTTAGGTATTATTGTTCTACAGCCTGTGTAACTAACAGCCTATTACATAAGGTATTATTATTGTACAGCCTGTGTAACTAATGGTATATTACCTAAGGTATTATTGCTCTACAGCTTGTGTAACTAACACTGGCTTACCTAAAGTATTATTGTTTTACAGCCTGTGGACCTAAAAGTATATTACCTAAGATATTATTGCTCTACAGCTTGTGTAGCTAACAGTGTATTACCTAAAGTATTATTGTTCTTGAGCCTGTGTAACTAACAGTATATTATCAAAGCTATTATTGTTCTACACCCTACGTAACCAACAGTATATTACCTAAGGTATTATTGTTCTGCAGACTATGTGACTAACAGTATATTAACTAAGGTATTGTTTTTCTACAGCCTGTGTAACTAACGGTATATTACCTAAGGTATTCTTGTTCTACAGCCTGTGTAACTAACAGTATATTACCTAAGGTTGTTGTTGTTGTTGTGTCTTTTGGCTTTTCCTGGTTAGGGGTCGCCACAGCGGAACTCCGGTCCGCTAATGATTGGCAGTAGATTTTTACGTGCCGAATTGCCAGCTCTGACGCACAACCTTCAACGAAGGTATGCCCATTCAGGCATGTCTCCACACAGTAGATGCTTTAGCTGAGAATCAAACAGGACAATGTCTTACTGTGAGGTGACAACGCAACCGCAGCACCACCACCACAGTATATTACCTAAGGTATTATTGCTCTACAGCTTGTGTAACTAACAGTGGCTTACCTAAGGTATTATTGGTCTACAGCCTGTGTAACTAACAGTATATTACCTAAGGTATTATTGGTCTACAGCCTGTGTAACTAACAGTATATTAGCTAAGGTATTATTGGTTTTGAGCCTGTGTAACTAACAGTATATTACCTAAGGTACTATTGTTCTACAGCCTTTGTGACTAACAATATATTACCTAAGGTATTATTGCTCTACAGCTTGTGTAACTGACAGTATATTACCTAAGGTATTATTGTTCTACAGCTTGTGTAACTAACAGTATATTACCTAAGGTATTATTATGCTACAGGCTGTGTAACTAACAGTATAGTAACAAAGGTATTATTGTTCTATAGCCAGTGTACCCAATCAAGAGATGAAAGTGAATGATAAATACCAAAACCAACAAAAGTTCACTGTGGAGAACCAAATAAGGGTACAGACCAAGTACCAAGAAGTTGTTTTAAGTACCAAGGAAAAGTTTTTATTGTCCAAATACCCTCATTGAGGCCAGGAAACATGGTGGTTGTAATATAATCTGCCAATATAGCTATCTATATTCTAGTTTAGTTTCCCACATACCTCCCCTAATTTCTTTTGGTAGCACTTCAATAACAAAAAAAGTGAAGGAAGCTAATGGACAATTGAGAATATGTCTAAAAAGTGCGTTGTTCATGTTCTCTTTTTTCATTTCATAATAATGTTCATATATCCTCATTTTAAGCTTCCTTTCAGTTTTTCCTACATAAAAAGACCCACAGGAGGAACACAAAGCTAAATAAACCACACCATTTGTAGTACAATTGGAAAACGTGTGGCTCTTAATATACTTCTTGGTACTTGGTCTGTACCCTTATTTGGTTCTCCACAGCGAACTTCTATAGCCAGTGTAACAAACAGTATATTATCTAAAGGATTAGTGTTCTACAAGCTGTGTAACTAACAGTACATTATCTCAGGTATTATTGTTCTTTAACCTGTGTAACAAGAGTATAAGGAGATGAGGTGCATGGCAAAAAGAGATGTGGTGAAGGCTAAGGATAAGGCGTATGAAGAGTTGTATAAAAGGTTGGACACTAAGGATTGAGAAAAGGACCTGTACCAATTGGCTAGACAGAGGGACCAAGCTAGGAAAGATGTGCAGCAGGGTAAGGGTGATAAAGGATAATGAGGGAAACATACTCACAAGTGAGGAGAGTGTGTTGAGGACATGGAAAGAGTACTTTAAGGGGTTGATTAATGAAGATAATGAGTGGGAGAGAAAGTTGGATGATGTGCAAATAGTGAATCTTGAAGTGCAGTGGATTAGCAAGGAGGAAGTAAGGATAGCTATGAAGAAGATGAAGAACGGAAAGGCTGTTGGTCCAGATGATATACCTGTGGAAGCATGGAGGTGTTTAGGCGAAATGGCAGTGGAAGTTTTAACTAGATTGTTTAATGAAATCTTGGAAAGTGAGAGGATGCCTGAGGAATGGAGAAAAAGTGTTTTGGTACCGATTTTTAAGAATAAGGGTGATGTGCAGAGTTGTAGTAACTACAGAGGGATTAAACTGATTAGTCACAGCATGAAGTTATGGGAAAGAGTAGTGGAAGCTAGGTTAGGAAGGGAGGTGATGATTAGTGATCAGCAGTATGGTTTCATGCCAGGAAAGAGCACTACAGATGAGATTTTTGCTCTGAGAGTGTTGATGGAGAAGTACAGAGAAGGTCAGAAGGAGTTGCATACACTTTGTGGATTTAGAGAAAGCATATGACAGGGTGCCTAGAGAGGAGTTGTGGTATTGTATGAGGAATTCTGGAGTGTCAGAGAAGTATGTAAGAGTGGTACAGGATATGTACGAGGGTAGTGTGACAGCAGTGAGGTCTGCGGTGGGAGTGACGTGATGCGTTTAAGGTGGAGGTGGGATTACATCAAGGATCAGCTCTGAGCCCTTTCTTATTTGCAATGGTGATGGGCAGGTTGACAGACGAGATCAGACAGGAGTCCCCGTGGACTATGATGTTTGCAGATGACATTGTGATCTGTAGTGAGAGTAGGGAACATGGAGGAGACCCTGGAGAGGTGGAGATATGATCTAGAGAGAAGAGGAATGAAGGTCAGCAGGGCTAAGACAGAATATATGTGTGTGAATGAGAGAGAGGATAGAGGAATGGTGAGGATGCAGGGAGTAGAGGTGGCGAAGGTAGATGAGTGTAAGTACTTGGGAGCAACAGTTCAGAGTAATAGTGAGTGTGGAAGAGAGGTGAAGAAGAGAGTACAGGCAGGATGGAGTGGGTGGAGAAGAGTGTCAGGAGTGATTTGTGACAGATAAGTACCAATAAGAGTGAAAGGGAAGGTCTACAAGAGGGTAGTGAGACCAGCTATGTTATATGGGTTGGAGACAGTGGCATTGACAAAAAGGCAGGAGTCAGAACTTGACATGGCAGAGTTGAAGATGTTAAGATTTGAACTGGGTGTGACGAGGATGGACAGGATTAGGAATAAGTATATTAGAGGGTCAGCCCAGGTTGGAAGGTTTGGAAACAAAGCCAGAGAGGCAAGATTACATTGGTTTGGACATGTGCTGAGGAGGGATGCAGAGTATATTGGGAAAAAGATGCTAAACATGAAGCTGCCAGGTAACAGGAAAATAGGAAGGCCTAAGATAAGGTTTATGGATGTGGTGAGAGACGACATGCAGGTGGTTGGTGTGACAGAGCAAGATGCAGAGGACAGGAAGAAATGGAAACAGTTGATCTGCTGTGGTGACCCCTAATGGGAGCAGCCAAAAGAAGAAGAAGAAGCCTGTGTAACTAACAATATATTACCTAAAGTAAAACTGTCATAAAATACAGGAACCTGAGCGAAGCAGAGCACTTGAATGTAACCAAAAGAACTTTATTAAAACACACAGACTGCAGGTCAGATTAGCGCTTTCACTCAATGAGCTTCATCAGATCACAAAGACCACGACCCATAAATCTCTTATATATACACAAAAAATCAGCACTACCCTATCACATACAACTTCCAATCAACGTATCAAATACGATGACAAGTACCATAATAGTTGCTCACAGCTTATATGCACATAAATAGGAACATATAAAATATAAAATTAAATAAATATGTACATAATAAAAAGAAACATGTGACTAATGTGCATAAAAATATATATGTATGCTAAAATATATCATACTTATAAGAAGTAGGATCATATCCACTAATGTATACACTAAACTATACATATCTTTATTACTTAAAATTATAACTTAATATTCCTACGTTTCCTGAGTGCTGGTTTAATCGAGGCTCTCTCATTTAAACCAGAGCCTCTATCAGCTCTCAGCCTAATGATCCACTTGCTCTCCCTGCTCTCAGTGTGAT
Source organism: Protopterus annectens (assembly GCF_019279795.1). Classification (NCBI taxonomy): domain Eukaryota; kingdom Metazoa; phylum Chordata; order Ceratodontiformes; family Protopteridae; genus Protopterus; species Protopterus annectens. The sequence continues at coordinate 489,401,111 of NC_056731.1, forward strand.
TCCTAACATCACCTCTTCGAATACTAGGGGTGATAATCTCCAGGGCTCTAAATAAAAAACTATGTTCACTTCCAAGTTGCATAACATGCTTGGCTAAAGCATTGTATGATGATTCCTTTCTCATATGGTAAATGTGTTCACGAATCCTTTCCTTAAATCGGCGATTCGTTTTTCCAACATAGAAGGCGTTACAAACTTGGCAAACTGCCAAGTATACTATATTAGAAGTGTTACAATTAGCATCTACCTGTGTATTAAATGTAGTATGTAGATCTGGATATAAAAAAACAAGTATTCGTATCAATAAAAGTACAGTAGCCACAGTGCCCACATGGTTTGGTATGTGTAAGGTTAAGATGTTGTCTTTGTTTCCGAGAATAACAGAGCATCCTTCTTAAATTTAGTTTGTTCCTAAAGAGGAACCGAGGCTTCATTCCTACTACCTTCTTGATGGTTTCATCAGTACAGAGAACTGACCAATGTTTGGTGATAATATTTCTAATGGCTGAATTATCAGTAGTATAAGGGATAGAAATCCTAACCTCAGACCCCATACTCTGTACAGCTTTCTCAACAACTGTTCTCTTAGGTCCAAAATAAGGAGCTGCTGTATTTAATCTAAGTTCTTCAATCTCCATAAGATTATGTTCAACCTTGTGGGAACTGTAACCACGATCAATGAATCTTTGCTTCAGATTGGCTACCTCAGTAATAAAACCTGAATCAGTTGCATTCAACCTAGAGGTCCTCATTCCTTGACCTTTAATAATATTGTTAAAAATATGCTGTGGATGCATACTAGTTCGCATCAACAGCGTGCTGTGATGACATGCTTTACGATACACCCCTGTGTTGATTAGACCACATTCAAGTTTCTCAATAAATAGATCTAAGAACTCAATCCTAGATCTAGAATAATTCATAGTAAATTTAAAAAAAATGTGTAAGCTAATTCATTGTGCTATAAAATGATATTAACCCATTTTCACATCCTCTCCATAAAACAAAAACGTCATTGACAAAACGCCGATAGAATATAACATATTGTTCAAACTCACTGTTCCTAAATAACACTTCTTGTTCCCATTGCACCAAAAACATATTCGCGTAACTGTTGGCGCAAGGCGTACCCATGGCAACACCTCCCTGTTGTTGATAAAATATATCATGGAACACAAACAAGTTGTTCTCTAAAATCAACTCTAGGAAATGTGTCAACAAATCAATTTGAACTGGTGAATAATCACTATGTCTTAAAAGCTAATCTGTGATATAAGTAATACCTAACTCATTAGGTAAAACTGTAAACAAGGACTGGATATCAAAAGTGATGAAAATCAAACTATCTATATCATCCAAGCAGTCATACAGATCTAATAAGAACTGCTTAGAGTCTTTAAGTACTGTCTGGTTCTTGTTAAGAACTGGGCGTAAATGTTTCTCAACATACACAGACATATGTTCAGTTATCCACCCCTGTCCAGACACTACAGGTCTCATCGGGGGGTTACTAATGTCTTTGTGTATCTTGGGAAGTCCTTGTATCACTGGAATCAATGGAGCTCTAATTAAAAGATAATCATATAGTTCTTGATCTATAACCCTGCCTTTAAACATGTCTAACAAAGTATCTGATACATATATGATGGTATCCTGAACTACTTGTTCATCAACTATTTTATAAAATTGATCACTTAATAAAGCATTCATAGCAGCACAATATTGATCTGTGTCCATAATAACAATCCGGCCGCCCTTATCGGCTGGCCTTATAACTATGGATTGTAATGCTTGCAACTGTTGAAGGCTCTCTCTCTCTAAATGAGTTAAATTACCCTTCTTTCTATGAGTTGTTTTATTAAAATACTCATATAGATCATCCTCTGTAAGCTTCAAGTAGGCCTCAACTAAGGGATGGTGTGAAGGCACAAAACTACTCAGATTCTTAAATCTTGGTAGTTCCTCAGATCCACCCATATCATGAACACTACAACCCTCTTTGTCAATAAACATTAACTTAAGCATAACGTTCTGGCAAAAGAGTCTCATATCAATAACGGTGTCTGTAAAATTACTGTGACTACTCGGAATGAAATTGAGGCCTTTATTCAAAAGACTCTCATCGTGTTGTGTTAATACATAATTCGAGATGTTACAAATCAGTGAATGTGCACTAACTACAGGTGTCGAGACTACAGAGGCAAAACCATCAAGTATTAACTCAGTTTGTTCCTCCACATTTTCTTGATGGTTTGATGCGGTACAAACTCGTCCGACAGTTTCCGTTTCTGTCGGCCTCTGCTAATCGACCTTCCCCTCTTCATCCCTTTCTCCTTGCATACAGGCAAAGGAAAAGGGATATCTCCTCCTACACCTGCCATAGTATTTACTATATTGAGAATGTTCTTAGGTCTAACGACACCATCATTCACCTGAATAGTGTTCGTAGGCATTTTATTTGGGGCGGCCGGATTGTTATTATGGACACAGATCAATATTGTGCTGCTATGAATGCTTTATTAAGTGATCAGTTTTATAAAGTAGTTGATGAACAAGTAGTTCAGGATACCATCATATATGTATCAGATACTTTGTTAGACATGTTTAAAGGCAGGGTTATAGATCAAGAACTATATGATTATCTTTTAATTAGAGCTCTATTGATTCCAGTGATACAAGGACTTCCCAAGATACACAAAGACATTAGTAACCCCCCGATGAGACCTGTAGTGTCTGGACAGGGGTGGATAACTGAACATATGTCTGTGTATGTTGAGAAACATTTATGCCCAGTTCTTAACAAGAACCAGACAGTACTTAAAGACTCTAAGCAGTTCTTATTAGATCTGTATGACTGCTTGGTTAACATCAATGGTATAGATAGTTTGATTTTCGTCACTTTTGATATCCAGTCCTTGTTTACAGTTTTACCTAATGAGTTAGGTATTACTTATATCACAGATTACCTTTTAAGACATAATGATTATTCACCAGTTCAAATTGATTTGTTGACACATTTCCTAGAGTTGATTTTAGAGAACAACTTGTTTGTGTTCCAAGATATATTTTATCAACAACAGGGAGGTGTTGCCATGGGTACGCCTTGCGCCAACAGTTACGCGAATATGTTTTTGGCGCAATGGGAACAAGAAGTGTTATTTAGGAACAGTGAGTTTGAACAATATGTTATATTCTATCGACGTTTTGTCAATGACGTTTTTGTTTTATGGAGAGGATGTGAAAATGGGTTAATATCATTTTATAGCACAATGAATCAGCTTACACATTTTTTAAAATTTACTATGAATTATTCTAGATCTAGGATTGAGTTCTTAGATCTATTTATTGAGAAACTTGAATATGGTCTAATCAACACAGGGGTGTATCGTAAAGCATGTCATCACAACACGCTGTTGATGCGAACTAGTATGCATCCACAGTATATTTTTAACAATATTATTAAAGGTCTAGGTTGAATGCAACTGATTCAGGTTTTATTACTGAGGTAGCCAATCTGAAGCAAAGATTAATTGATCGTGGTTACAGTTCCCACGAGGTTGAACATAATCTTATGGAGATTGAAGAACTTAGATTAAATACAGCAGCTCCTTATTTTGGACCTAAGAGAACAGTTGTTGAGAAAGCTGTACAGAGTATGGGGTCTGAGGTTAGGATTTCTATCCCTTATACTACTGATAATTCAGCCATTAGAAATATTATCACCAAACATTGGTCAGTTCTCTGTACTGATGAAACCATCAAGAAGGTAGTAGGAATGAAGCCTCGGTTCCTCTTTAGGAACAAACTTAATTTAAGAAGGATGCTCTGTTATTCTCGGAAACAAAGACAACATCTTAACCTTACACATACCAAACCATGTGGGCACTGTGGCTACTGTACTTTTATTGATACGAATACTTGTTTTTTACATCCAGATCTACATACTACATTTAATACACAGGTAGATGCTAATTGTAACACTTCTAATATAGTATACTTGGAGTTTGCCAAGTTTGTAACGCCTTCTATGTTGGAAAAACAAATTGCCGATTTAAGGAAAGGATTTGTGAACGCATTTACCATATGAGAAAGGAATCATCATACAATGCTTTAGCCAAGCATGTTATGCAGCTTGGAAGTGAACATAGTTTTTTATTTAGAGCCCTGGAGATTATCACCCCTAGTATTCGAAGAGGTGATGTTAGGAATCACACTGAGAGCAGGGAGAGCAAGTGGATCATTAGGCTGAGAGCTGATAGAGGCTCTGGTTTAAATGAGAGAGCCTCGATTAAACCAGCACTCAGGAAACATAGGCATATTAAGTTATAATTTTAAGTAATAAAGATATGTATAGTTTAGTGTATACATTAGTGGATATGATCCTACTTCTTATAAGTATGATATATTTTAGCATACATATATATTTTTATGCACATTAATCACATGTTTCTTTTTGTTATGTACATATTTATTTAATTTTATATTTTATATGTTCCTATTTATGTGCATATAAGCTGTGAGCAACTATTATGGTACTTATCGTATTTGATACGTTGATTGGAAGTTGTATGTGATAGGGTAGTGCTGATTTTTTGTGTATATATAAGAGATTTATGGGTCGTGGTCTTTGTGATCTGATGAAGCTCATTGAGTGAAAGTGCTAATCTGACCTGCAGTCTGTGTGTTTTAATAAAGTTCTTTTGGTTGCATTCAAGTGCTCTGCTTCGCTCAGGTTCCTGTATTTTATAACAGTTTTATTTTACTTTTCTCTGGGACAAGAGCGTTTATCTGGATTGTTGGCGAGATTTTTTGTTATTTTTTTTATATTACTTAAAGTATTATTGTTCCACAGCCTGTGTAACTAACAGTATATTATCAAAAGTATTGTTGTTCTATAGCCTGTGTCACTAACAGTATATTACCTAAAATTTTATTGTTCTAAAGCCTGTGTAACTAAAGGTATATTACCTATGGTATTATTGTTTTACAGCCTGTGTACCTTACAGTATCTTACCTAAGGTACTGTTGTCCTACAGCCTGTGTAACTAACAGTATATTGCCTAAATGAAGTTTGGCAACAAACTAAGTTTCCCGAGATATCTTCAGGTTAATACTAAGGGGAGTTAAGTGGGTTCGGGAGGTGAAAGGGTTAAGTTGAGGTGGGGATGGTTGGGAGGAAATGAGATAATGATGGGGAGGGGCTTAAGAGATTTAGGCTAGTGTAGTTGGGTCAAGCAATCACATTTGGTGTGAACTTGCTACAAAGCAAGTTTACTTCCGAGACGACCTGTGAGAACTTTGACGGTCAGGTAGGCCTTTGGGGTTGGTGGAGAGATTAAGAGTGAGGTGAGTGTGGTGGTACATTATTTCCTTCATTGGTAATAGATTTCCAAAGCTGTGGTGGTTCTAGTGGTGATACTGGTACCTTGTGGGATTCTGAGTTGGGGCAGTTGTCAAGGGGGGAGGCATGGTGTGGGCCAAATACATACAGACTAGTTTAATTTCGCATTGATATTTTACCTTTGTGAATATAAGTGTGGAGGTGCACTGCATGGGTGGTTAGCATTGGAATGCTTTCCAATTCTTCTTTCACATTCCTTTTCTGTGATTTGTTGGTATGTGAGTGAATTAGAGTGGTTAGACGACAGGGTTAAGTAATGGTGGAGTACCTGTTGTTGCCTTGCATGCAGTGGTGGAATCACACTGGGATAATGAAACACACAAGTAGGAAGCTTATGCAATGTATCTTTAATTGCGTTCCTTTATCTGTGGTGTATAAGAGGCAATATTGTATGTTTAGTTTGTGATGTGCTTTGGCATATGTATAGTACTTTTAAATTTGGTTTCTCGGGCTTACAGTTTGTGACGTTTGCCTATATGTATAGGTTGCTTGTTTGGGGTAAGCACCTTTTTCACTCTTTTAGCTTTTTCCTATTGAGGTATGGTTTGTCTTGTTGTTCGTCTGCCTTCTGAGGCTGTGGGAGCAATATTATATATAATAAACAAAAATCATCTTTGTCTCGGGTTTACCAATCTTTGATTCATGGCTTTATCCGGATTCTTTCCCTGAGAGTTTGGCCAGTGTGGTTGTGGCCGAGCTGTATGATCCATTATGAAGATTTGTTGTGGACCACGGGAGGACAAAAAACAAAAAATAAGTCATTTGTTTGGGTGCTTTCTAGGTTGGGGGAGCAAGGCTTGACAGTCATTTCCTCACTTTTGGTCCCACAGTTGGCAGTTGTTGACCTGTTGGGAGTCTGGCAACTTTTCAGGGTTGAGGGTGATGACAGCCATGAGGAGGTACTGCGCTTGTTATTGGTGGGTTCTGTTGTTGCTTTACTGTGACTGAGTGGTATGTCTTTATTTTCATGGGCTTTGAGGCAGCCACGGGTAGCTGTTGCTTTCATGCATGAGCAGGGATTGTTAACTGTCAGGCGGGGAGGTTGGGAAGTAATGAGGATGGATGGGCACATGTCGCTCGTTATGCATTCCTGTGGGAGGGTTGCAAGGATTCACACTGGGGGCAGAGTTTGTTGTTGCTGCCCTTCTGTTTGAGTGTATGTTGGTTTTGGGTTTCCTGGTTGCCGTATGGTGGGTTCCTGAGCTGTGCCGGTCCTACTTTGACATCCAGTGGGTGTTTTGTGGGTTGGCTGTACCCCCTTTGTGACAGTCAGGATGGTGTGCATGCTCGGCTTCTCCTGATGTAAAAAATAAAAAAAAAAAAAAAAAAAAAAGGCTTTGAATTGTTTTTTTCTTGGGGAGGGGTGCTCGGTTCATCAGTGGTGGTTTTGCGGTGGTCGCTCAGTTCGGAATTCTCGGCTTGGGATATTGGCCTAAGTGAAGCTGCGAGAGATTTTTGTGGGCATGTCATCACCAGCAATCCCTCGGCTGTGTTATGTCCACAATTGGTGGAATGTACAAATTCAGCTTAGTAGAGTTGGGGAATGTTGTTTTGTGGGCTTTGGGGTGCCTGGGAGTGTATGGCTCATTGTTGTGCATGCCCATGGTGGGCCTCACTGACTGAACAGGCTCTGTTGACAGGATAGATGCATTTGAATTGTTTTTTTCTTGGGGAGGGGTGCTCGGTTCATCAGTGGTGGTTTTGCGGTGGTCGCTCAGTTCGGAATTCTCGGCTTGGGATATTGGCCTAAGTGAAGCTGCGAGAGATTTTTGTGGGCATGTCATCACCAGCAATCCCTCGGCTGTGTTATGTCCACAATTGGTGGAATGTACAAATTCAGCTTAGTAGAGTTGGGGAATGTTGTTTTGTGGGCTTTGGGGTGCCTGGGAGTGTATGGCTCATTGTTGTGCATGCCCATGGTGGGCCTCACTGACTGAACAGGCTCTGTTGACAGGATAGATGCATACATAAAGGAAGCTTGGGAAATATCTGTTTGCAGTAGTCCTCATCCAGGGCTGAGATAGCTCTCATTTGGTGTGATGTGTGTTATTGGGGATAGGGACAAAACATAGTTCTTCTTTAAAAATATAAATGATATACCTTGCAGCATAAAACATTTCTAATGTGGAGCTGCACCCACAAAACAAGTCCCGTTCTTCTATATCCTTATACAAGCTGCACTGATATTGCCATATCAGAGAAAAACATGAACTCTGTAACCTGCCATTTTATAGTGTTAAATTATCACAGAAAAGCATTTGCAGCAAATCAACTTCAAGCAAATGTGATACACTGAAATGCATTTGGTAAGTCACACTATTCTCTTGGGTGGAAAATGATAGCTTGACCTTTGAAGGTATAGGTATCAATGAACAGAAAGGCAGTATAACATTTATTTTGCTTGTAGAGGTTTCCACTTGCATTCATTTTGCACTAACTGCATATTTAAATTAAACAGCAGTGGTCATTTGCAGATTATTGCAAAAATCCTAGCCTGTATTTCAGAATAGTGAAATGAAAGAAATTATAAGAGAAGGATAAACATCTGCACACTGTTAGCTATAGTATTCAACATCAGGTAAAAATGTATAAAATCTAAGAAAAATACATTCACAGAATGCAGTCTTGGTTTCTGCAGAGCATAATGGCTTATCATACATGTCATTTCCTCTCATTTGAAATGTGTGCAATATTTGGATACAAGTCCTACAGAAATAATATTATATGCCACTAAAGTGAAATTCTTTTGATATTTTACATGAGAAACAATACAAGTGACATGAGTAGAAGCAGAATTCCTTATGGGTTTATATTCTTGTTTGCAGTTTTCGCTCTGTCATAGTCTAAGAAACACAGCTTTCCTCTGTAGCAGTTCTTCTCGTGTTAATTTTGGCATACGTGACCCACACTGCAGCAATATTCAACTCCTTATAAATGTCCATTCTTACTTTTAACAAACAGTTCAGAAAATTAAACAAATTTGGATAACATTGCCTCCTTATCTGAAGATATCTGTTTTGTTAGCTCTTTTTTTGTAGAAAATACACAACATAAAGGCAGGAACCAATATTTCTTGTACGTAAAATATTAGAGCTTTTCCTACTTCTGCTTCCATATTATGTTAGTTAGTATGCCTCATTTGGGGATGGAAGGTTAAGACCTAGGCAGATGCAATATTACCTAAGCTATCATTGTTCTAAAGCCTGTGTAACTAATGGTATATTACCTAAGGTATTCTTGTTCTACAGCCTGAGTAACTAACAGTATATTACCTGAGGTGTTATTGTTCTACAGCCCGTGTCATTAACAGTATTTTTCCTAAGGTATTATTGCTCTACAGCCTGTGTATTTAACAGTATATTACCTAAGGTATTATTGTTCTACAACTTGTGTAACTAACAGTATATTACCTAAGGTAGTATTGTTCTACAGCCTGGGTAACTAACAGTATATTACCAACGGTATTATTGCTCTACAGCTTGTGTAACTAACAAGGTATTACCTAAGGTATTATTGTTTTACAGCCTGTGTAACTAAAAGTATATTACCTGCAGTATTATTGTTTTACAGCCTGTGTAACTACCAGTATATTAGATAAGGTATTATTGTTCTATAGCCAGTGTAACTAACAGTATATTACCTATGATATTATTGTTCCACAGCCTGTGTAACTAACAGTATATTATCAAAGGTATTGCTGTTCTATAGTCTGTGTCACTAACAGAATATTACTGAAGGTATTATTGTTCTTGAGCCTGTGTAACTAACAGTATATTACCAAAGCTATTATTGTTCTACACCCTGTGTAACCAACAGTATATTAGCTAAGGTATTATTGTTCTACAGCCTGTGTAACTAACATTATATTACCTAAGGTATTATTGTTTTACAGCCTGTGTAACTAACAGTATATTAACTAAGGTATTGTTCTACAGCCTGTGTACTTAACAGTATATTGCCTAAGGTATTATTGTTCTACAACTTGTGTAACTAACAGTATATTACCTAAGGTAGTATTGTTCTACAGCCTGGGTAACTAACAGTTTATTACCAAAGGTATTATTGCTCTGCAGCTTGTGTAACTAACAGTGTATTACCTAAGGTATTATTGTTCTACAGCCTGTGTAACTAAGAGTATATTACCTGTGGTATTATTGATGTTCTTCGTGTTTCACTGTTGCAGTCATTACACTTGGGTTATCCTGCTGGCAGGCTACCCTCAGTCGGCCTGAATTCCAAAGTCTAGGTCCGGCGTTGGTTGCTGTTGCTTCTTCCCTGACGTCAGTGTGCCAGGGGTATAAAAGATGCAGCCAACACCATTTTCCTCAGTCTTTCTTGCCGTGCGGTGCCCGAAGCATAAGCAGTTCGCAAGTGCCAGTCGACTGACTCCTGAGATTTTCATGTTCGAATTTCAGATCCAAAGTCTTCATTAAAAGTTAAGTACCTCATTGGGGAAACTTTTTTTTGCTCCAGACTGATGTCAGAAAAAGTTAATAATTGTATTTCTTGTGGGAAGCAAATACCTCATAAGGACTTTCATTCTTACTGTATTCCTTGCCTAGGCCCTGACCACGACGTTGCTAGTTGTTGGTTTTGTGCTAGATTTAACCAACGCACTATTAAGCGTCGGTATGATTTTGCATTACATTATTTTGGCAGAAGATTTAATTATACAATGTCGTTGGATAGCCATCCGACTACTGGAATTCACAAGAAACGCAAAGAAAAAAGAGAAGGACAGGCATCTGAGGTCCAAAACCGACGATGAGGCTTCTTCTAAGCCAGTCTCCGGTTCACTGGTTCTCAGTGAGGTGCCTTCGCAGCCCCTGAAGCCCGCTACTTTGGACCCACAGGCCGCTACCGACTCCCACGTGGAGTCGCCTAGGCCACTGGAGACTCAAGGTATTGGACCTTCGGAGACTATTCCCTCAGATGGGTCTGGAGCCACTGAGCAGGCATCGGCTTCTAAGGGTGTTTTCAGACCAACTTAATTATACATTAAAATTACTTCAGCTTCAAAGGCAAAGGCTAAAGCACCCTTAAAGACAAAGAAACAAGTACAACAGCCTCATGGACAGGCCTCCATGCCCAAGAAACAGATGCTCAAAATGGCCGAAGACTTGATTACTTTGATCAGGGGTTCCCATCCCCCACCTGATAAAAGGCCTAGGCAAGAGACAGAATATGAATCTTCTGATCAGGTTTCCATTTCATCTAATTCCTCTTTTGATCAGGAATACTCTCTTCCTCCCTATGAGGATTCTGATGCTGAAGAATCTATCCCTTCAGCCTCTCCTTCTGAGGATTACTTTTTTGGGGAAACCTTGCATACCATAAGGGAGCATTTCCACTGGGAGAGCCAAGATTTTTCAGAATCTAAGAAAAGGCTCAGATACTTTCTTTTACTACCACAACACAGGACCCTAGCTACTCCACCTGTGTTAGACATTGTTGATGATGTATTTTCAGAGTCCAGTCTGACCCCTGACTCCTTAACTCCAGCTCCTGTTAAGCCAGACAGGTACTACAGGGTTCCTGACTCTCATAAATTCCTTTTCAAAAATCCTGCTGCTAACCCATAAACTATATCTCAGGGTCCCAAAGGGGTCAAGGCTTCTGCTGCAAAAAACCCTACCCCCTCTGACAGGGATTCTAGGGCATTGGACAGATGGGGAAAAAAGATTTACACTTCCGCTACCTTGGCTATAAGGGCTTTAAACTGTCAGTTTCATATGCTCAAATATCAGCAATATATTATGTCACTGCTTAAACAGAAAATATTGACAAATTTTGAATGTGCAGATAACAAAGAAGTGCAGGATTTATTGTATGCAGCTGAACAAGTTGGAAAGCATACGTTGCAATGTGGTTTTGATTCTTTGGTGGCTTCCTGCAGAGCCGCTGTTACGGGTTCTGTCATCAGGAGGCATGCTTGGTTAAAGGAACAAAGTCTGCCTGATCATGTCAAAGAAAAATTATTAGATGCCCCATTACAGCATGATACTTTGTTTGGTGTTAAAGCAGAAGATGTGTTAAAGAAAATGGAGGACAAAGCTAAATCTATACAAATGGTTAAGGATTTCTTACAGGTTCAGCCTCCAAGATTTAGCAGACACTGGCCTACAAAGAATTGGTCCTTTCCAGTGTCAGACAGTCCACAAAGGGGCAAGTATAGATGCCCAAGAGGCAGTTCCCAGCCCCAAGGCTCATACAGGTCTAAACAATGGGGAGCTTCTACCTCCAAAAGTGGAGAAGACAAATCACAGCCATACAGGAAACAGTCCCAATGACTTCCCCCTGCCTGCACCAAGCACTTATCTTCTGGCAGCACCTTTAGGGGGAAAACTAGCACTTTTTTTCTCAAAACTGGCACATAATAACCCAGGACAAATGGGTCCTAGACATAGTGTCACAGGGCTACAAGTTTCACTTCCATACCCTGCCAAGGACAAACGGTTGGCCAGACCTGCCAAAACATCAATGGGCAGAGGCACAAAAGCAAGTCTCATCCCTCATGGACATGAGGGCCATTCAACAAGTACCAGAGCAAGAGCAGGGACAAGGATTTTATTCAAGACTGTTCTTGGTGCCAAGAAAGGACAAGACCTGGAGACCAATACTGGACTTATCTATTCTAAATACATTTCTGGATATTCCAAAATTCAAAATGTTGACTTTACAGCAACTTCTGCCCATGCTGGGCAAGAAGGCTTGGCTTGTGACTTTAGACCTAAAAGAGGCATACCTACATGTCCCAATCAGACAAACATGCAGAAGATACCTCAGATTCAAAGCGGGCTCAATGCATTACCAATTCTCTGCGCTGCCCTTTGGCTTATCTACTGCACCCAGGGTCTTCACAAAATGCCTGGCACCAGTAATTGCATTCTGCAGGCAAAGAGGAATACAAATATATCCTTACTTGGACGACTGCCTCATTTAAGCAGAGAACAAGGACATTCTACTACAGCATCTGGCATTTGTAAAGAGATTTCTAACAGGTCTAGGGTACACAGTCAACGAAAAGAAAACAAAACTAGTACACTCTCAAGAGATAATATTCCTGGGTGCAAGCTTAAATACAACTGCCCAGATGGCTTATCTCACACCAGACAAACAAAGGCAACTGACTACATATTTCAACCTGTTGGCAACAAAGGCCCAGTTATCTGCAAGAATAATTCTGCAGGCTTTAGGCTTCATGGCATCCTGCATTCTACTAATTCCATATGCGAGACTGCATATGAGGAAACTTCAATGGTACCTAAAAAGTGTTTGGACTCAACATTGCCATACCCTGGAAACAATAATTACCCCCACTTCCCCCCAGCCAGGCAGACATTAACAATGGATGCATCAGATTATGTCTGGGGGGCCCACATGGCAGGAACATGTATTCAAGGCACATGGTCCGCAAACCAAATGCATCTACATATCAACCAAAAAGAGATGCCAGCTGTTCAGAATGCCCTGACAGCCTTCAAGGACCTACTTCATCCAGGACAATTACTGATAAAGACAGTCAACACCATGGTCATGTGGTATATAAACAAGCAGGGAGGCACTCATTCTTACCCCCTTTGCAGACTAGCCATGACTTTGTAGGACACAGCTTTGACTTACCAAGTACATCTGCAGGCACAATTCCTGCCAGGAAAGATAAATACTCTGGCAGACAAACTAAGCAGAAACCTCATGGATCCCCACGAGTGGAAATTGGATCCACAAGTCTTCAGCATGATAACAAGGAAATGGGGATGCCCGGATATAGATCTATTTGCCTCTCCTCACAACTACCAACTAAAAAGATTCTGCACAAGGACTTATCACAGACAAGCATGGAAAGTGGACGCCCTATCTTTCAGCTGGAAAAGCTTAGCAGTGTATGCCTTTCCTCCCCAAGGTACTCCTAAAGGTCAGACAAGAGAAGCCAAAGATGATACTGATTGCCCCAGACTGGCCCCACCAGCACTGGTATCCAATCCTAAGGAACTTGTCTCAATGCCCGGCTTGGTCCTTGCTTCAAATACCTCATCTACTATCCCAAGAAAACAATCATATCCTGCACAGCCAACTAAAGACTTTAAATCTGGCAGCATGGTGGATAATGTAGTGATACAAAATGCACCTCTCACTAAAGCTGTAATGGATGTCATCTTGGAGGCCAGAAGGCTTAGTACCAGAAAATTATACGCTGGAAAATGGAAGAGATTCTGTGCTTGGAACCAGGCACAAGGAATCGACACAACTGTACCAAATATTCCTCAGATTTTGCAATACTTAACTGAGATTCTGGACAAAGGCCTATCTTTTTCATCAATTCAAATTCATGTCTCTGCCATTTCAGCTCATTACAATACAGACCCACCAATCTTTTCTCATCCCTTGTTAAGGCAGTACCTCAGAGGAGCTAAAAACTTAAGGCCTCCAAGGAGATCACCAATACCAGCATGGGACCTCAATTATGTTTTGGAAAAACTCACCCTGCCTCCTTTTGAGCCAGCCGCTACAGCTGATATAAAATTTTTATCTTGGAAAACAGCTCTGCTCCTAGCAATAACCTCTGCAAGAGCTGTGGAACCTTTTATCATTTTTTATCCAGACAGGGTTTCTCTGAGGACAAACCCGACATTTATGCCTAAGGTAGTGTCCAGTGTGGCCCTTAACCAAACTATTCATCTGCTTACTTTTTATCCAAACCCACACAATAAGGGGGAGAGAATTCTGCATTCTTTGGACATACACAGACAGCTACACTTCTACTTGGATAGAACCAAAGCTTTCAGAAAGACAGAGCAACTACTAGTGGCATATGCTGCAGGATCACAAAGATAGGCTATTTCAAAGCAGACTATTTCAAAGTGGATAGGCCACTGCATTCGTTTCTGCTATTCACAACATGGCAAGCCAGTGCCTAAAGGCATTAGGCCACATTCTACCAGAGCAGCAGCCACTTCAGCAGCCTTCCTCAGGGGAGTACCAACAAAAGACATTTTAGAGGCAGCTACTTGGAGTTCAGTGAACACCTTTACAAAGCACTATCATCTGCCACTCTACTCTAAATCCAGGGGAGGCTTTGCCACTGCAGTTCTGCAGGGCCTCATAGCCGCCCCTAATGCTGTTTAGCTCCAGCCTCCCAACCATAGCTTTGGGATTCAACCCAAGTGTAATGACTGCAAGTGTGAAACACGAAGAACCTAGTACAGTTGTGTACACTTACCATAAATGAAGATGTTTGAGTGTATTCACTGTTGCAGTCCGGGTTACCCACCCACCATCCCCAATATCTTTGCTGCTACTTATCTGCACTTCTCTAATCTATACAACCTATGTGGTGTATTTGCTTGTAGATGAGTTACTAACACTATATTACCTAAGGTATCGTTCTACAGCCTGTGTAACTAACAGTCTATTACCTAAGGTATTATTGTTCTTGAGCCTGTGAGACTAACAGTATATTACCTAAGGTATTATTGTTCTAAAGCCTGTGTAACTAACAGTATATTACCTAAGGTATTATTGTTCTATAGCCTGTGTAACTAACAGTATATTACCTAAGGTATTATTGTTCTACAGCCTTTGTAGCTAACAATATATTACCTAAGGTATTATTGTTCTACAGCCTGTGTGACTAACAGTCTAAGGTATTATTGTTCTTGAGCCTGTGTAACTAACAGTATATTAACTTAGGTATTATTGTTCTACAGCCTGTGTAACTAACAGTCTTTTACCTAAGGTGTTATTGTTGTATAGCCTGGGTAACTAATGGTATATTACCTAAGGTATTCTTGTTTTACAGCCTGAGAACCTAACACTATATTGCCTGAGGTATTATTGTTCTACAGCCTGTATCATTAACATTATATTACCTAAGGTATTATTATTTTACAGCCTGTGTAAATAACAGTGTTTTACATAAGTTATTATTGTACTACAGCCTGTATAACTAACAATATATTACCTAAGGTATTATTGTTCTGCAGCCTATGTAATTAATGGCATATTACCTTAGGTATTATTGTACTACAGCCTATGTAACTAACAGTATATTACCTAAGGTATCATTGTTCTACAGCCTGTGTAACTAGCTTTATATTACCTAAGGTATTATTTTTCTACAGCCTGTGTAACTAACAGTATATTACCTAAGGTATTATTGTTCTTTACCCTGTGTAACTAACAGTATATTATGTAAGATATTATTGGTCCACAGCCTGTGTAACTCACAGTATATTACAAAGGTATCATTGTTCTACAGCCAGTGTAACTAATGGTATATTACCTAAGGTATTATTGTTATACAGCCTGTGTAACTAAAAGTATATTAAGTAAGGTATTATTGTTCTACAGCCTGTGTAACTAACAGTATATTATCTAAGGTATTCTTGTTCTAAATCCTGAGTAACTAACAGTTTATTACCTGAGGTATTATTGTTCTACATTCTTGTTCATTAACAGTATATTACCAAAGGTATCATTGTTCTACAGCCTGTGTAACTAACAGTATATTACCTAAGGTATTATTGCTCTACAGCTTGTGTAACTAACAGTGTATTACCTAAGGTATTATTGTTCTACAGCCTGTATAACTAAGAGTATATTACCTGAGGTATTATTGTTTTACAGCCTGTGTACCAAACAGTATATTACATAAGGTATTATTGTTCTGCAGCCTGTGTAACTAACAGTATATTACTTAAGGTATAATTGTTCTACAGCCTGTGGAACTAAGACTGTATTACCTAAGGTATTATTGTTCTACAGCCTGTGCAATAGCAGTGTATTACCAAAGGTATTATTGCTCTACAGCTTGTGCAACTAACAGTGTATTACCTAAGGTATTTTTGTTGTACAGCCTGAGTTACTAACATTATATTACCTAAGGTATTTTTGTTCTACAGCCTGAATCACTAATATTACCTAAGGTATTATTATTCGATAGCCTGTGTCACTAACAGTATATTACCTAAGGTATTTTTGCTCTACAGCCTGTGTAACTAAAAGTATATTACCTAAGGTATTTTTGTTCTACAGCCTGTGTAACGAACAGTACATTACCTAAGGTATTATTGTTCTTTAGCCTGTGTAACTAACAGCATATTACCTAAGGTATTATTGTTCCACAGCCTGTGTAACTAACAGTATATTATCAAAGGTATTGCTGTTCTATAGTCTGTGTCCCTAACAGAATATTACTGAAGGTATTATTGTTCTTGAGCCTGTGTAACTAACAGTATATTACCAAAGCTATTATTGTTCTACACCCTGTGTAACCAACAGTATATTAGCTAAGGTATTATTGTTCTACAGCCTGTGTAACTAACAGTATATTACCTAAGGTATTATTGTTCTACAGCCTGTGTACTTAGCAGTATATTACCTAAGGTATTATTGTTCTACAACTTGTGTAATTAACAGTATATTACCTAAGGTAGTATTGTTCTACAACCTGTGTAACTAACAGTTTATTACCTAAGGTATTATTGATGTTCTTCGTGTTTCACTGTTGCAGTCATCACATTTGGGTTATCTGCTTGCAGTAGCCGTCAGTCGGCCTGATTATCAAAGTCTTGGGTCCTGCGTCAATTGCTGTCTCATCTTCCGTGATGTCAGGTAGTCAGGGGTATAAAGGATGCATTTACATCAGTCTTTCTCACCGTGCGGTGCCTGAAGCAGTAGCAGTTCACAAGTGCCAGTCGGCCGACTACTGAAATTTTCATTTTCGAGTTTCGGAACCAAAGTCTTCAACTAAAGCTAAGTACCCCATTGGGGAAAATTTTTCTTGCTCTAAACCGATGTCAGTAAAAGTCAAAATTGTATTTCTATTGGAAAGCAAATACCTCATAAAGATGTTCATTCATACTGTATTCTTTGTGTAGGCCCTGACCACGACGTACCTCGCTGTCGGTTTTGCGTGTTATTTAAACAACGATCGATTCGTCTTCGGTATATTTTCGCTTCTAAATATTTTGGTACTCAGTTCAATTATCCAGATATGTCTTCTGTAAGCCACCCAACTATTGACATTCTGAAAAAACACAAAGATAAAGACAGAGATAGGCCGCCTAAGTCCAAAGCTGCCGACGACATTTCTCCAAAGCTTGTCGCCAATTTGCCAGTACTCAGTGAGGCGCTTTTGCAGCCCCTGATACCTGCTATTTCAGATTCGCAGGCCTCTACTGAGACCCATTTGAAGTCCGGTATGCCACAAGATGCTTCAACTGTGGTACCTGTGGATTTCTCTACCTTGGATGGGTCCAGAGCCATTGTGCAGGCACCGGCTTCTGAGGGTGTATTCAGGTCTACTGACTTGCATATTAAACCGATGCCATCTTCTTCTTCAAGGCCTAAAAATCGAACCATGCCTAGAAAACTGATGCCCAGACTGCATGGTTAGGCCTCTATGCTTAAAAAACAAATGATAAGAATGGCTGAAGACCTTATTACTTTAATCAGTGGAAGCCAACCTTCCCTCTCTAAGAGACCTAGGACTGAATTTGCTGATGATACTTCTGACCAGGATTCTGACATTTCTGTTTCTTCTAATGACTAGGATTTACCCTTATCTACCTATGAGGATTCTGATGCAGAGGACTCTATTCCCTCTGCTTCTCCCCCAGAGGATTTTTCTTTTGGTGAAACCTTGCATTCTCTTAGGGAGCATTTTTGCTGGGAAAGCCAGGATTACTCTGATTCTAAAAAGAGGCTTAGGAATTTCTTACTCCTGCCCCAACACAGGCCTTTAGCTATCCCTCCTGTGCTAGACATTGTTGATGATGCCTTTTCGGAATTTAGCTTGGCCCCTGACTCTTTACCTCCTGCTCCCAGAAAACCTAATAGATATTACAGGGTTCCTGACTCTCACAAGTTCCTTTTTAAAAATCCTACTGTGGATCGTGAGACCATTTCACAGGGACCCAAGGGGATTAAGGCTACTACTGCCAAAAATCTTACCCCCTCTGATAGAGATTCCATGGCCCTGGATAGATGAGTAAGAAGGTATAAACCTCTGCAACCTTGGCCATCAGGGCCTTAAATTGCCAGTTTCGTATGTTAAAGTATCAGCAGCATATTATTATATTGCTTAAACAGAAAATGACGTTGATTCCTGACTGTGCTGAAAATAAGGATTTACAGGATTTAATGCATTCTGCTGAAGAGGGTGGAAAACATACTTTGCAATGTGGTTTTGATTCACTAGAGGCATCTTGCAGGGCTGCTGTCACCGGGTCTGTAGAAGGCATGCTTGGCTTAAGGAGCAATCTTTGCCAGATCATGTTAAAACTAAATTGCTGGATGCTCCCTTAAATCAGGACTGCCTGTTTGGCAACAAAGCAGAAGAAGTTCTTAAAAAGATGGAGGAAAAAGCTAAATCTATGCAAACTGTTAAAGATTTCCTACAAGTACAACCTCCAAGATTTAGTAGGCATTGGCCCTCTAAAAATTGATTCTTTCCTGCCTCTTTCAGACCTTCTCAGTTCAAACCCAGAACCAGCAGACCACCCAGGCTTCAGTCCCAGGGTACGCACAGGACTAAGCAGTGGGGGCTCCCATTTCCAAATCAGGGAGTAGTAAGACTCCCCCCTATGGTAAGCTGTCTCAATGACTTAACTTTAAAACTTCTCAACTGACTGCTCCTTTAGGGGGAAAGATAGCTCTGCAAGCAAATAACTGGGAACTCATTACCCAGGACAAATGGGTTTTAAATATAGTTTCCCAAGGATACAGATTTCCCTTCCACATGTTACCAACCCCAAACGGTTGGCCAGATCTACCCCCAAATCAGTGGGCAGAGGATCAAAAGCAAGTGCTCTCTCTCTCTTAAGATTAAAGTCCATTCAAACTGTACCAGAAGAGGAAAAGGGACAAGGTTTCTACTCAAGACTTTTCCTGTTACCCAGAAAAGACAACTCATGGCGTCCTATCCTAGACCTTTCTATCGTAAACACCTTTTTGGGGATTCCAAAATTCAAGATGCTAACTCTTCACCAGGTTCTTCCCATGCAAGGCAAGGATGCCTAGTTGGCAACACTGGATTTAAAGGAAGCTTACCTGCACATCCCAATCAGGGAATCTTGCAGAAGATTAAGTAAAAAAGCAGCAAAAAGTCAAATAACTAGTTCCATAAGTGTCGTATTATGGCAGGAACTCCAAGGCTTGAAAATACTTGTAGAAAATCCACTTTATTCACCAGTTTACAAAAAGTTAAAACAGATTGGCAACAGGTTTGAGCGCTTTCATCTCAGAAGTGAGACTTCATCAGAAACAATGCTGTGAAAAAAAAGACTCATTTAAATAACCACCATAATTAAACAATTAATGATGTCACCATATCATTATTATAAAGTTACTTTCTAAAAGGTATATACATTTCATCATGGTTCCACAGTAAATTACACAAATAAATTAAAATAATTCTTTTTTAAAAAACTAAATTCTTCTCAAATATATGCAATGTTAATAAAATATAAAAAAGTATATGTATATATAAATTTATACTTTCTATAATTTACATTGTTATGGACATTTGAAAATCTGAATATGTTCAATACTATTACTTTTATGTGAATATTTTGTTTGAATTTATTATTTTATTTGTTTTCTTTAATATATATTGATGTGTTTCTTTCTATTTTATATTGTTTGCTCTTTCAACTAGAATGGGCACTAAAGAAACACTATCATTAATACCAGGTGGAAATGTGGACGCCAGTCTAAATTGCCAGTAACTTTCTTTCTTTTTTAAGATGTTCTTCCAATCACCCCCTCTAGTGTCCACTTTCACAATTTCAAGGATACCAAAGAAGAATTTATCAAAATCTTCACAAACAATGCTATGTTTGTTATAATTGCTTGATGACAGTACCTATTCTATGGTTTCGAGGAATCAAATCAATATATCTAGTTCCAGGATAGACAGTTACCTAGAGGAGTATTTACTGGATGGTAGAATCAGCAAGGAAGATCACGATTTTTTATATAGACCACACCCTAAGATACCAATTTTTTTTGGAATACCGAAAGTACACAAAAATGTAGAAAAAACCCCCTTTAGACCTATTGTGGCAGCTAAAGGGTCTAAAATACACCCACTTACGGTATACATTGATTCACATTTACAACATATAATTCAAAAGGTACCCCACCTTTTAAGAGATTCTTGGGATTTTTTAAGCAAAATTAAACAAGAAGCATATGATGATACAAATATATTTTTGACGGTTGACATCATTAATTGTTTAATTATGGTGGTTATTTAAATGAGTCTTTTTTCTCACAGCATTGTTTCTGATGAAGTCTCACTTCTGAGATGAAAGCGCTCAAACCTGTTGCCAATCTGTTTTAACTTTTTGTAAACTGGTGAATAAAGTGGATTTTCTACAAGTATTTTCAAGCCTTGGAGTTCCTGCCATAATACGACACTTATGAATCTTGCAGAAGATACCTACGCTTCAAAGCAGGCTACACACATTATCACTTCTCTGCACTGCCCTTTGGCTTATCTACTGCACCCAGGGTATTCACAAAGTGCCTACCTCCAGTCATTGCATTTTGAAGGCAAAGAAATATTCAAATATACTCATACCTGGATGATTGTCTAATTCAGGCAGAAAGGCAGGACATACTTTTGAATCATCTGGCATTTGTACAAAAGGTGCTAACTTGTCTGGGGTACACCATAAATGGAAAGAAATAACATCTGGTATCCTGTCAGAAAATTATATGGGATTATATGGAAGCAAGCTTGAGCACAACTTTCCAGATGGCTTTCCTCTCACCAGAGAAACAAATTCATTTAACAACTTACTTCAAACTAATGGCCACAAAAACCCTGCTATCTGCAAGGCAAATACTGCTGGCCTTGGGATTCATGGCCTCCTGCAGTCTATTAATTCCATATGCAAAACTGCATATGAGGAAACTACAATGGTATCTAAAAAGCCTATGGTGTCAACATTCTCAGGATCTAGAAGCAATGATTCCTATCATTCCTTGCCTACAGTTAGAGTTCCTTTGGTGGGCAGAGGCCTGCCACCAAAACAAAGGGCTACCATTCACCCTACCCCCTGCCACCCAAACCCTAACAACAGATGCATCAGACTATACATGGGGGGGGGCTCACCTGGCATGGAAGTGCATTCAGGGCAAATGGAACCAAAGCCAAATGCACCTGTATATCAATCAAAAAGAAATGTTAGCTGTACAGAATGCTCTGACAGCCTTCAAGGACCACATTCGTCCAGGACGATTAATGGTAAAGATGGACAACACCACTGTTATGTGGTATATAAACAAGCAGAGGGGGTACCCATTTATACCCCCTCTGCAGACTAGCCATGGCTCTGTGGAACACAGCCTTGAGCTACCAAGTGCAACTACAGGCTCAAGTCCTGCCAGGAAAACTAAATACATTGACAGATGAACTAAGCAGAAATCTCATGGACCCACATGAGTGGAAACTGGAACCAAAGACTTTCAACATGTTGATAAACAAATGGGGGAGCCCAGATATAGACCTGTTTGCCTCCCCCCAGAACTACCAATTGGACAAATTCTGCACAAGGACTCCCCACAAACAAGTTTGGAATGTGGATGCTCTGTCCTTCTGCTGGAAAAATCAATCAATTTATGCTTTCCTCCTCTGCCTCTCCTCTCCAGAGTACTACTAAAGATCAAACAGGACAAACTGAGGACGATACTGATTGCACCAGACTGACCACGCCAACACTGGTACCCCCTCTTGTGCAGTGTGTCACTGCTGGCTCTATGGCACCTGCCTCAGACCCCTACCCTGCTGTCACAGCAGGATAGCCAGAATCTGCACCCTCAGCTTCAAACCCTGAACCTGGCAGCCTGGCTAATTACCTGATCTCTCCATTACCATCCCTCAGTAAACAAGTGTTGGATGTCATTTTGGAGGCAAGGAGGCCTAGTACTAGAAAATCTTATGCTGAAAAATGGAAAAGATTCTGTGCCTGGAATCAAACTCAAGAGATGGACACAGTAGCACCCAATTTACCTCAGAATCTTCAATACTTACTGAGATGCTTCACAAGGGCTTTTCTTTTTCCTCCATCAAAATTCATGCCTCAGCCATTTCAGCTCATTACAACACAGAACCACACCTCTTCTCTCATCCACTGCTCAAGCAGTTACTCAGAGGGGCTAAAACTTAAGACCACCCAGGAGAGCCCCAACTCCAGCCTGGGACCTTACCTTTGTTTTGGAAAAACTCACTCTTCCTCCTTTTGAGTCAGCTGCAAGTGCAGAGTTAAAATTCCTTTCTTGGAAAACAGCCTTCGTTTTAGCAATCACTTCAGCAAGAAGGGTATCTGAAGTACTGGCCCTTATGGCAGTGGAGCCTTTCATCATCTTTCATGCGGATAGGGTGTCCCTCAGGACCAATCCCTCCTTCATGCCCAAGGTAGTATCTAGTGTGTCTCTTAATCAGTACATTCATTTTCCAACCTTCTTTTCTAATCCACAGAACAAAGGGGAATGGATACACCACTCCTTAGATGTGCTGGTGGCATTTGCTGCAGGGGCAGAGGGGAAGGCTCTTTCAAAGCAAACCATTTCTAAATGGATAGGCCATTGCATTCATTTCTGCTATAAGCACCATGGAAAACCTATCCCACAGGGGAATAGACCACATTCAACCAGGGCTGAATCTACCTCTACAGCCTTTCTCAGAGGTGCCCCTACCAGGGACATCCGAGAAGCTGCTAGCTGGAGTTCTGTACATCCTTTCACCAAGCATTACAATTTGCCATTTTTCTCTAAATCCAGAGCTGGCTTTGCCACTACAGTCTTGCAGGGCTGTTTTGCTGCTCCTAATGCTATCTAAATTCCTCTTCCCATCATTAGCTTTGGGAATCTACCCAAATGTGATGACTGCAACAGTGAAACACTAAGAACATAGTACAGTTGTGTACACTTACCATAAATATAGATGTTCAAGTGTATTCACTGTTGAAGTCCTGGTTACCCTCCCTCCAGCCCCCTGACTTCTTTTGGCTATACCTCTATTCTCCTTTACCATGCTTAAAAGCTTTTTAGTGTATTTGCTTTCTTATTGGAGGTATAACCTTGTAGATATATATATATATATATATATATATATATATATATATATATATATATATATATCTATATATATATATATATATATATAATTCCTTCCCATTGGGGGGCACCTGATATCTGGGGCAAAAATAACTGATGTAATGGCGTCGGCTGCATGATTTATACCCCTGACTACTTGACTTCATGGAAGATGAGACAGCAACTGACACAGGACCCAAGATTTCGATAATCAGGCCGACTGAGGGCTACTGTAAGCAGATAACCCAGATGTGATGATTGCAACAGTGAATACACTTGAACATTTACATTTATGGTAACTGTACTTTCTACAGCCTGTCTTACCAACAGTATATTACTTAAGGTATTATTTTCTACAGCCTGGGTAACTAACACTATATTACCTAAGGTATTACTGTTCCATAGCCTGTGTAACTAACAGTATATTACCTAAGGTATTATTGTTCCACAGCCTGTGTACCTAACAGTATATTACCTAAGGTATTATTGTTCTACAGCCTGTGTAACTAACAGTCTATTACCTAAGGTATTATTGTTCTACAGTCTGTGTAACTAACAGTATATTACCAAAGGTATTATTGTTCTACACCCTGTGAAACTAACAGTATATTACCTAAGGTATTATTGTTCTACAGCCTATGTAACTAACGGTATATTACATAAGATATTATTGTTCTACAGCCTGTGTAACTAACAGTATATTACCTAAGGCATTATTGTTCTAAAGCCTATGTAAGTAACAGTATATTACCTGAGGTGTTATTGTTCTACAGCTCGTGTCATTAACAGTATATCACCTTAGGTATTATTGTTCTACAGCCTTTGTAAACAACAGTATATTACACAAGGTATTATTGTTCTACAGCATGTATAACTAACAGTATATTACCTAAGGTAATATTGTTCTATAGTCAATGTAAAATACAGTATATTACCTAAGGTATTATTGTTCTACAGCCTGTGTATCTAACAATATAATACCTAAGGTATTATTGTTCTGCAGCCTGTATAACTAACAGTATATCACCTAAGGTATTATTGTTCTATAGCCTGTGTAACTAACAGTGTATTACCTAAGATATTATTGTTGTGTAGCCTGTGTAACTAACAGTATATTACCAAAGGTATTATTGTTGTACAGCCTGTGTAACTAACAGCATATTATCTAAGGTATTATTGTTCTGAACCCTGTGTAACTAAAAGTGTATTTCTTAAGGTATTATTGTTGTACAGCCTGTATTACTAAGAGCATATTACCTAAGCTATTATTGATCTACGCCCTTTGTAACTAACAGTATATTACCTAAGGTATTATTTTTCTACAGCCTGGGTAACTAACACTATATTACCTAAGGTATTACTGTTCCACAGCCTGTGTAACTAACAGTATATTACCTAAGGTATTATTATTGTACAGCCTGTGTACCTAACTGTATATTACCTGAGGTATTATTGTTCTATAGCCTATATAACTACTAGTATATTACCTAAGGTATTATTGTTCTACAACTTGTGTAACTAACAGTGTATTACCTAAGATATTACTGTCCTACAGCCTGTGTAACAGTATACTACCTAAGGTATTATTGTTCTACAGCCTTTGTAACTAACAGTATATTAGCTAAGGTATTATTGTTCTAAAGCCTGTGCAACTAACAGTATATTGCCTCAGGTATTATTGTTCTACAGCTTGTGTAACTAACAGTATATTACCTAAGGTATTATTGTTTTACAGCCTATGTAACTAACAGTATATTACATAAGGTATTTTTGTTCCACAGCCTGTGTACCTAACAGTATATTTACCTGAGGTATTATTGCTCTACAGCATGTGTAACTTACAGTCTATTATCTAAGGTATTCTTCTTCTACAGTCTGTACAACTAACAGTATATTACCTAATGTATTGTTCTTGAGCATGTGTAACTAACAGTATATTACCAAAGGTATTATTGTATTATCTAAGGTATTATTGTTCTGCAGCCTGTGTAACTAAAAGTATATTATCTAAGCTATTACTGTTCCGCTGCCTGTGTAACTAACAGTATATTACCTAAGGCATTATTGTTCTACAGCTTGTGTAACTAACAGTGTATTACCTAAGGTATTATTGTTTTATAGCCTATGTAACTAACAGTATATTACCTAAGGTATTATTGTTCCACAGCCTGTGTACCTAACAGTATATTAACTAAGGTATTATTGTTCTACAGCCTGTGTAACTAACAGTCTATTACCTAAGGTATTCTTGTTCTACAGTCTGTGTAACTAACAGTATATTGTCCTGTCCCCCCTTTAAATAACCACACCACACACATAA
Source organism: Protopterus annectens (assembly GCF_019279795.1). Taxonomy (NCBI): domain Eukaryota; kingdom Metazoa; phylum Chordata; order Ceratodontiformes; family Protopteridae; genus Protopterus; species Protopterus annectens. The sequence goes on from NC_056731.1 coordinate 489,426,937, forward strand.
AGACATTTGACGACCTTTATTAAACTGTATTATATAATGAACTATATACACATAAAACCAACATTAATTATCTTCCTCAGCAACGATGATCTCCAGGCAGCGTCACCACTCACCCTGGATGAACTTTACCTCAGGGCAGCGTACCTACTCACCCTGATACCTCCTCCACTGGGGCAGTGTACCTACTCACCCACATAAAGAGGCAGCGTACCTACTCACCTCACCACCATACCAAACCATAAACCAATAACCACCTTCTTTAGAGGGGTAACAGAAGAGGACAGTCCTGTCCCTCATCTTTGCCTTAAATTGTTCACATCTTCCATCCATATATAAAAGAGGAGGATGGGAGGGCCACCAACTCACGCCAAATGTGCCTACTTCTTCTAATCCCTAACACTTAGTACTGTCAGAAGTCCCACCTACTCCTACCTCACTTTCTTTTACATCTCCCTCTCTCCTTAACCCTTTCACCACCACAAACCCACTATCCTATCCAACTACAATCCTTACCTTACTTGCTACCTCTATACCCTCCCCACACCCTTTTACCACCTTACTCGAGGGACCGGGGCCCCAACTGCCCCAAACTGCATTTGTCCCATCCCCCCTTTAAATAACCACACCACACACATAAAGACATTTGATGACCTTTATTAAACTGTATTATACAATGAACTATATACACATAAAACCAACATTATCTTCCTCAGCAACGATGATCTCCAGGCAGCATCACCACTCACCCTGGATGAACTTTACCTCAGGGCAGCGTACCTACTCACCCTGATACCTCCTCCACTGTGGCAGCGTACCTACTCACCCACATAAAGAGGCAGTGTACCTACTCACCTCACCACCATACCAAACCATAAACCAATAATCACCTTCTTTAGAAGGGGAAACAGAAGAGGACAATCCTGTCCCTCTTCTCTGCCACCAGCCTGATCCCAGGTTGTTCCCCCCCTTATACCCTAGCCACAATCATATCCTCTAAAAAGAGTTTCAGATGCAAATTAAAAAGATCCAGTCCCACGACATTAAGGTGTACTCCATCTGTTCGATACCAAGACTCCTCTCCATGCCCAAAGTCTCTATGGTCAATAGTATGCATCCCCAAAATCCTTAATTGCCTAGCCAACCTTTGATTAACACACTTTCTGACCCTTTCAATTGCCTTATAACTATATGCAGCCCTCCAACACAAATGCGGAACCAACTCTGACCACACAATTTCCATACCAGGGTACAATGCCTGTAATCTCATCAAATCCCAAAGCATAATGTCCACCAATTGTTTTTTTAGAAACAATGTCCAAGTCATTGCTCCCTAAATGAATGACTAGTATACAAGGACAACCCACCTTCAGTTTAGCCCTCTCAAATTCATGCAACAACCCGTCCCACCTAAGACCTCTAACACCATGCCAGGACACTGACCACCCTAAATGTGCTAAACCCAAATTTACCCCATCATCCCTAACTAAAGCACACTTCTCTGCCCAGTGGATGAATGAATGCCCCAAGATGAAAATGTGCTTCCCTAAAAGAAAAGAAGAAAAACTAATAATCAGACCACAACTTATCTAATATGACAAAAATGCATTTGAAGACCATCTCCCCACCCTTTTAATGAATTCAATAGAACTACCCTCTCTAGCTAAATCTGAAGCCTTACCTATCCTGAATGAGTGAGCTGCAAACCTCTCCACCAGAAATCCCATACAACGTAAAACCTTCTTCACCAAAAATATGGATTTACTACAACACCACCTTCCCATCCACTGAACAAAAAATTAACTGATCCACACTCCCCTTCCACCTCCTCATAAATTCTTTTGCTCACATTATTGGACAAATGCAAGGATTCTTGTCAATTTTAAGCACCACCACACATCCCCTACCTAACTGGTCTGTCTTACTCCTCCTTAATGCAATAGTAACCTCACCCTCCCCTATAATGACATCCTTCCAACATAACAAGCCTAACAACTCCGAAATATGAAAAGCACCAAAATATAACTATGTACATAACGTACCCTACACAAAATAATCCATGGACCCCTTTTGCAACAAACCTAACCCTTTCAACAAAACTTTCAATATAACCCTCATAAGTGGCCATTGAATATCCTGATGTTCCACCACCATTCTCCACAACCCCTCAACATACGCCCTAGTGTCCAAGACTTAGTGAAATCCTGCAACCCCGCTACCTTGGCAAAAATGCTAATCGCAGTCAAATCCACCTTAACCATCTGCAAAGCCTTGCCTAACCCCCAAGCACGAGCTACATATCGCAGTAGTAATTCCTCCGAACATACCCCTTCCTCCTCTGGCAGCTGCAAAATAAACTGATTAAAATCAGAAAGAGCCCTACCATATGCCTTCCTTGTAGAAGGGGCCCAGGAATGCCAACACCTGGATACATCGACCCAAGATTCCACACCTCCTCTGGCAGGATTTCTGGCACCTACTCTGCCCATGGAACCAACCCTTGAAACCTGCAAAACTGAAATCGGGACAAGCTATCAGCAATCTCATTATTTAAGCCAGGCACATGCATTCCTGTATAAGCAAAATTTATTAAAAGGATCTGCAAAACCAATTTACGTAATACCAACAATAACAAGCCCAACTTAGCTGTCTTCTTTTGCAATACCCTCACCACAGCCATATTGTCAGAGTGAAAAACTACATGTTTGCCCCTCAATTGCTCCTTCCACACCACCAAAGCTGCCCATATAGGCATCAACTCCAGAAAGGCCACATCCCGCTTCCATACCTCCTCCCAATCCTGAGGCCATTCAGCCGCAAACCACCGACCCCTGAAATAGGCCCCCATGCTAGCACCCCCAGCTGCGTCCGTAAACAACTGAAGTTCCTCCTGCCCCACCTAGTCTGACAGAGGGTAGTTCTACTGAATTCATTAAAAGGGTAGGGAGATGGTCTTCAAATGCATTTTTGTCATATTAGATAAGTTGTGGTCTGATTATTAGTCTGACTGCCAAAAATATAGCCCGTTAAATTGTTGCAAAAACCCATTCCACAACCCCAAGTCCTCCCGCACCAGTTGGGTTACCTTAACCCAATGGTGTTTGCTCTTACCCCCTTTCAGCAAATAGGCCATTGACCCACAAAAAGCTCACCCTGGGTGCACCGCTCGGCAGACAAAATTCAAAAGCCCAAGCAACTCCATAGGTGAATGAATCCGAATCTTATTCTTACCCAACACTGAATGTATCACCAACCTCTATTTTATTCTCTGGTAAACAAAACAGTCCCTGCTCCAAATCAACTGTTAATCCCAGAAATTCTAATGCCCTTGTCAGACCCTCCATCTTATGCTGAGTCAATGGCACCCCCAACTCCTCACACATAATCGTAAACTCCTGCAAACCCTCCAGTGCTCCTACCTTTCCTTCGCCCACCAGCAAAAAAATCATCTAAATAATGCACTGCCTTTATAGTCCCCACTTTCTGCTGCCAAACCAATGCAATACTGTACTGAACTTCTCAAAAGTCGCACATGCTACTGAACAACCCATAGGCATAGCTTTATCAAAGTAGTACTTATCTCCTACCTACATCTCCAGTAGTGGCCAATCCTCACTCCTAAAAGGCAACAATCGAAAAGCCAACTCAGTGTCGACCTTAACCAACCATGGCTTCCTAAACTCCCTAATCACTTTCACTGCATCATCTAAGGAAGCGTAATGCACCCTAACCTCCTCTTCTGCAATAAAATCATTTACTGAATTCCCTTCTGGATATGACAAGTGATGTATCACTCTGAATTCCCCTTCTTGCTTCTTCAGCACCAACCCCAAAGGTGACACCCTGTAAGCACTAAAAAGCGGACTGTCAAAAGGACCCAATAACCACCCCACCCTACACTCTTTCACCAGTAAAGTCTCCAAGATGTCCTCTTTGCCCTGAGCAGATCGTAAATTCTTGCAACCACTCCCATCCCTTCTCACGGTTGACTTAATAGGAACCCCCCCTTGAAATTCCTGTATTATCTCCCCTTTGATGGCCAAACCAGGAAACTGAAGAAGTATACCCCTGAGAACCTCCATCTTAATAGGGAACAGCACCCCTCCCTCTATTGCCTCTAAAGAACCCGAGTCCAAATCCCTGGGACCCATGAAAAGTACCCCTCCCCTGGGCCAGCTGAAAGCCTTTCCCACCAAATCTACCCTCATGACCCATAAGATTAGAGTTCCAGGACAAATCCTGCCGACTACAGCCAGTGGCTGAATGACCCCCTCCACATCTCAAACAAGCATGAGCAAATTTGCACCCCACCCATGAACAGGAGCCACTATTAAATGACCAACACACACCACTCAACCTACTGTTAAAGCCCCCGTAACTATCCATCATCATAGCCAACCATAGATCTGGATGATGCACCTCCCAAAGAAGTGACTGGTCCACAGTCTTCCATTTGTGGAAATGCTGATCTTACCAGAGCCACGCATTACCTGGCCTTAACTGTTGCACCTCACGAATAGTAAGGAAATAGCCTAACAGCAGCAGGGCCAAAGACCCATCCTTCTCCAGCTGCAATGGCATAAAATAAATAAAGCCAACCAGCCAATTATGCCATGTCCTAGGGCAAAGCTTACCTATCCTCTGCTTTCCCAATGCTGCTAAGGCCACTAACAAATCCTTACTGTTAGAGGACTCTGCTTCCACTAGCCATTGGACCCCTTCCCCATCGATCAGCTCAAACAAATCCACATACTCCCCTTTTCAAATTTTTTCCTTAACCGAATCCAGAATGTGTGGAGTCAGGAAAACTGCTCCTGTCCCCTGCCCCAAAGATTGGGTAGCCAACCAGTCCCCATGCCACAGCCCAAAATCAGAGCCTACCACCGAGCCCAAGACCAAACTGTCCCCAGAACCTACCACCCCCTTGTCACATCTCTAACTGGGTACCTGGCACCCTGTGCTAGTTGCCTCTGCACCTCCTCTATCCCATGCACACCACCCCCGAGATCCCCAACTGACAAGTTGTCATCCCCTACCACAATCTTCAACCCCTAGCTCCCCCAACTATGCTGCTGTAATAAAACCATTACCTGCACCTTTGTCTTGCGATGTGCTGGGAACCGGTGTCTCCACTGCTACCACCTGTTACGATGCCTGTTGCTTTTCCCCCCAGCTGGGGATCTCACTACTGTGTGTCACCTCTTCCAACCTGGGGTCTGTTCAGGTTCCTGTACCACCTCCTGGAACAGCTCCCCTGCTTGGGCCACAATTGCCTGCCACCTCTGTCTTAGCTCTGGTAACTTGGCCATCTGTAAAAGAGAAACAAAATATTAAAACTATTCTATAAGCCCAACTGCCCTACTCCCCCCAACCCCTAGTATTGCCTTGCCCCTGCACCTTAACTTACCCATGCTTGCCCACACTTCACCTTTCAACCACCATGTCAGCCACACCTCCTGTCATTTTCACACCTTCATAACCCTAGAATATCCCCTAATAATATCCCTCCCCATGTGTATCTACGAGAAAAAAAAAAATTAATCCTATCCCTCTAACTATATCCCTATCTACCAGCCACCCAATCCCATCACCATTTACACAATCTAGCCTAAAAACACTTACCTTTCCTTCCAGCATGATCCTCCATAGCGGTAATGGCTAAGCAACGCAGTGCGCATGTGAAAACCGGTGCTCGGATCCAATGGCCGAAAGAACGACAGAAGCAACCCACTAAACCACCAGGGAGTATGGAGAAGATATTCCATCAGCACCACCAACGAAATCCAGGACAGGGGGATACCCGATCAACCGCGATGCCATCCTGAAGCTGAAAGGACAGGAAAAAATGGACTGACACCCACAAACCCACCAGGGAGCACAAACAGCAAACCACCACTACCACCAATGATGATGAAGCATGATGGACCCCTGAACGCCTACCACAACCACCAGGATAATGAATACGGACACAGCAGCCCACAAACCCACCAGGGAGAAGATATTCCACCACCACCACCGAGTACCAGGATGGAGGGACACCCGCACAACCACGACGCCATCTTGAAGAGAAACCGGAGAAGACAGATGGACACCCACAAACCCCCCAGGGAGCACGAACAGAAACCCACCACTACCACCAATGCAGATGAAGCTGGACACAATGATGGACCCCCGAGGAGATGATCCGCCACTATACCCCAATGCTACCGCCTACCACGACCACTGGGAGAACCATCTTCCTCAGAAATGGACACAGCCAACCCACGAATACATCAGGGAGCATGAGGGGTGATCCACCACTACCCCCAACCTAAATGGGACTGGATTATAATGATGGACTCCTCTTTGCCTACCACGACCACCAGAAGAACACCTTTCCTTTTTTTTTTTTTTTTTTTTTTTTATTACCTCTACCGCATGACACCGATGGCCTGCTACCTGATGATGTAGCTAATGACAGGCCCAGCCTCCCCCCATGAATGTCACTCAACTGCATGGCCCCAACGAAAAAGGCCCAATGAATCCCCCAAAGACCTGCAGATGACAGGGAGCAAAGAAAACCTCAACACACAGGTAAGCATGGAACTACTCCCATCCACTTAATTAAATATATATATATATATATATATATATATATATATATATATATATATATATATATATACATTTTTTTGACCACCCCAACCATTCACCCCCCCCACACACACACACACACACACACACACACAAATACATATACACACCCACACCCACACACACAGTATTCTATCACCCTTTCCTAACAGTAAGCTCAAACTATATTTCCAGACTCCAGCCCCCCCTTAAATTAACCTCTAGAAAACACCAAAAGCTGCACTGACACAGACAACCTAACCCCTTCTCTCCACATCATCCAAGGCCTACCTTGATCCACCATACCTACAGTTTGTCTTGACGTAAGCTAGTTGTTACACCACCAACTAACGCCAAATGTGCCTACTTCCTCTAATCCCTAACACTTAGTACTGTCAGAAGTCCACCTACTCCTACCTCACTTCCTTTTACATCTCCCCCTCTCCTTAACCCTTTCACCACCACAAACCTACTATCCTATCCAACTACAATCCTTACCTTATTTTCTACCTCTACACCCTCCCCACATCCCTTTACCCCCTTACTCGAGGAACCAGGACAACTTAGTTTGCCCCAAACTGCATTTACCTAATGTATTGTTTTTGAGCCTGTGTAACTAAGAGTATATTACCAAAGGTATTATTGTTCTACACAATATGAAACTAACACTATATTACCTAAAGTATTATGGTTCTACAGCCTATGTAACCAACAGTGTATTACCTAATGTATTATTGTTCTACAGCCTGTGTAACTAACAGTATATTACCTAAGGTATTATTGTTGTAAAGCCTGTGTAAGTAACAGTATATTACCTAACGTATTATTGCTCTACACCCTGTGAAACTAACACTATATTACCTAAGGTATTATGGTTTTACAGCCTATGTAACTAACAATATATTACCTATGGTATTATTGTTCTACAGCCAGTGTAACTAATAGAATATTACCAAAGGTATTATTTTTCTACTGCCTGGGTAGCTAAGACAATAATACCTAAGGTATTACTGTTCCACAGCCTGTGTAACTAACAGTGCATTACCTGAGGTATTATTGCTCTTCAGCCTGTATAATGAATGGTATATCACCTAAGGAATTATTGTACTACAACCAGTGTAACTAACAGTATATTACCTAAGGTATTATTGTTCTACAGCCTGTGTAACTAACAATATATTACCTAAGGTTTTATTGTTCGATAGCCTGTGTAACTAACAGTATATAACCTAAGGTATTATTGTTCTATAGCCTGTGTAAAATACAGTATATTACCTAAGGTACTATTGTTCTACATCCTGTGTATCTAATAGTATATTACCTAAGGTATTATTTTTCTGCAGCCTGTGTAACTAACAGTAAATTACTTAAGGTATTACTGTACTACAGCCTGTGTAACTAACAGTATATTACCTAAGGTATTATTGTTCTACAGCCTGTGTAACTAACACTATTTTACCTAAGGTATTACTGTACTACAGCCTGTGTAACTAACAGTAAATTACCTAAGGTATTATTGTTCTACACATTGTGTAACAGTCTGTTACCTAAGGTATTATTTTTCTATAGCCTATGTAAAATACAGTATATTACCTAAGATACTATTGTTCTACAGCCTGTGTATCTAATAGTATATTACCTATGGTATTATTTTTCTGCAGCCTGTGTAACTAACAGTAAATTACTTAAGGTATTACTGTACTACAGTCTGTGTAACTAGCAGTATATTACCTAAGGTATTATTGTTCAATAGCCTGTGTAACTAACAGTATATTACCAAAGGAATTATTGTTCTACAACCTGTGAAATTAACAATATAATTCCTAAGGTATTATTGTCCTACAGCCTGTGTAACTAACAGTGTATTACTTAAGGTATTATTGTTCAATAGCCTTTGTAACTAATAGTATATTACCGAATGTACTATTGTTGTACAGCCTGTGTAACTAACAGCATATTAACTAAGGTATTATTGTTCTAAACCCTGTGCAACTAAAAGAGTATTACCAAAGGTATTATCATTGTACAGCCTGTCTCACTAAGAGCATATTACCTATGGCATTATTGTTCTACACCCTTTGTAACTAACAGTATATTACCTAAGGTATTACTGTTCCACAGCCTGTGTAACTAACGGTATATCACCTAAGGTATTATTGTACTACAGCCAGTGTAACTAACAGTATATTACCTAAGGTATTATTGTTCTACAGCCTGTGTAACTAACAGTATATTACCTAAGGTATTATTGTTCTACAGCCTGTGAAACTAATAGTATATTACCTAAGGTATTATTGTTCTACAGCCTGTGTAACTAATAGTATATTAACAAAGGTATTTTTGTTCTAAAGCCTGTGTGTAGTTAATGGTATATTACCTAACGTCTTATTGTTCTACAGCCTGTGTAACTAACACTATATTACCTAAGCTATTATTGTCCTATAGCCTGTGTAAGTAATAGTATATTACCTAAGGGATTATTGTTCTTTAGCCTATGTAACATACAGTATATTACCAAAGGTATTATTATTCTAAAGCCTGTGTAACTAATGGTATATTACCCAAGGTATTCTTGATCTACAGCCTGAGTAAATAACAGTATATTACCTGAGGTGTTAGTGTTCTACAGCCCGTGTCATTAACAGTATATCACCTTAGGTATTATTGTTTCACGGACTGTGTAACTAAAAGTCTATTATCAAATGGATTTTTGTTCTATAGTCTTTGTCACTAACAATATATTACTGAAGGTGTTATTGCTCTACAGCCTGTGTAACTAACAATATACTACCTACGGTTTTATTGTTCTACTGCCTGTGTAACTAACAGTATAATACCTAAGGTATTATTGTTCTACAGCCTGTGTAATTAACAGTATATTGCCTAAGGTATTATTGTTGTACAGCCTGTGTACTTAAAAGTATATTACCAAAGGTATTATTGCTCTACAGCTGTGTAACTAACAGTATACTACCTAAAATATTATTTTTCTACAGCCTGTTTAACTGAAAGTATATTACCTAAGGTATTATTGCTCTATAGCCTGTGTAACTAACAGTATATACCTAAGGTATTATTGTTTTACAGCCTGTGTAACTAACAGCATATTACCTCAGGTATTATTGTTCTACAGCCTGTGTAACTAACAGTGCATTACCTAAGGTATTACTGTTCTACAGCCTGTTCAACTAACAGTATATTACCAAAGGTATTATTGTTCTACAGCCTGTGTAACTAACAGCATATTATCAAAGGTATTGTTGTTCTATAGCCTGTGTCATTAGCAGTCTATTACCTAAGATATTTATGTTCTACAGTCTATGAAACTACCAATATATTACCTAAGGTATTATTGTTCGACAACCTGTGAAACTAATAGCATATTACCTAAGGTATTATTGTTCTACAACCTGTGTAACTAACAGTATATTACCTAAGATATTATTGTTCTTAAGCCTGTGTAACTAACAATATATTACCTGAGGTGTTTTTGCTCTACAGCCTGTGTCATTATCAGTAAATTGCCTAAGGTATTATTCTCCTGCATCCTGTGTAACAAACAGTATATTACCTAAGGTATTCTTAGTTTACAGCCTGTGTAACTAACAGTATATTACCTAAAGTATTACTGTTCTACAACCTGTGTAACTAACAGTATATTACCTAAGGTATTATTGTTCTACAGCCTGTGAAACTAACAGCATATTACCTAAGGTATTATTGTTCTACAGCCTGTGTAACTAAAAGTATATTACCTGAGGTATTATTGTTCTACAGCCTGTGTAACTAATAGTATATTACCAAAGGTATTTTTGTTCTAAAGCCTGTGTGTAGTTAATGGTATATTACCTAACATCTTATTGTTCTACAGCCTGTGTAACTAACACTATATTATTTAAGCTATTATTGTCCTATAGCCTGTGTAAGTAATAGTATATTACCTAAGGGATTATTGTTCTTTAGCCTGTGTAACATACAGTATATTACCAAAGGTATTCTTGTTCCACAGCCTGTGTAACTAACAGTATATTACCTAAGGTATTCTTGTTCTACAGCCTGAGTAACTAACAGTATATTACCTATGGTATTATTTTTCTGCAGCCTGTGTAACTAAAAGTAAATTACTTAAGGTATTACTGTACTACAGTCTGTGTAACTAGCAGTATATTACCTAAGGTATTATTGTTCTTGAGCCAGTGTAACTAACAGTATATTACCAAAGGAATTATTGTTCTACAACCTGTGAAACTAACAGTATAATTCCCAAGGCATTATTGTCCTACAGCCTTTGTAACTAACAGTATATTACCTAAGGTATTATTGTTCTACAACCTGTGTAGCTAACAGTATATTACCTAAGGTATTATTGTTCTACAGCCTGTGTAACTAACAGTATATTACCTAAGGTATTATTGTTCTACAGCCTGTGTAACTAACAGTATATTACCTAAGGTATTATTGTTCTAAAGCCTGTGTAACTAATGGTATATTACCGAATGTACTATTGTTGCACAGCCTGTGTAACTAACAGCATATTATCTAAGGTATTATTGTTCTAAACCCTGTGCAACTAAAAGAGTATTACCAAAGGTATTATCGTTGTACAGCCTGTCTCACTAAGAGCATATTACCTATGGTATTATTGTTCTACACCCTTTGTAACTAACAGTATATTACCTAAGGTATTACTGTTCCACAGCCTGTGTAACTAACGGTATATCACCTAAGGTATTATTGTACTACAGCCAGTGTAACTAACAGTATATTACCTAAGGTATTATTGTTCTACAGCCTGTGTAACTAATAGTATATTACCAAAGGTATTTTTCTTCTAAAGCCTGTGTGTAGTTAATGGTATATTGCCTAACGTCTTATTGTTCTACAGCCTGTGTAACTAACACTATATTACCTGAGCTATTATTGTCCTATAGCCTTTGTAAGTAATAGTATATTACCTAAGGGATTATTGTTCTTTAGCCTATGTAACATACAGTATATTACCAAAGGTATTCTTGTTCCACAGCCTGTGTAACTAACAGTATATTACCTACGGTATTCTTGTTCTACAGCCTGAGTAACTAACAGTATATTACCTGAGGTATTAATGTTCTACAGCCTGTGTCATGAACAGTATATTACCTAAGGTATTATTGTTTCACGGACTGTGTAACTAAAAGTCTATTAGCAAATGGATTTTTGTTCTATAGTCTTTGTCACTAACAATATATTACTGAAGGTGTTATTGCTCTACAGCCTGTGTAACTAACAATATACTACCTACGGTTTTATTGTTCTACTGCCTGTGTAACTAACAGTATAATACCTAAGGTATTATTGTTCTACAACCTGTGTAATTAACAGTATATTGCCTAAGGTATTATTGTTGTACAGCCTGTGTACTTAACAGTATATTACCAAAGGTATTATTGCTCTACAGCTGTGTAACTAACAGTACACTACCTAAAATATTATTTTTCTACAGCCTGTTTAACTGACAGTATATTACCTAAGGTATTATTGCTCTATAGCCTGTGTAACTAACAGTATATACCTAAGGTATTATTGTTTTACAGCCTGTGTAACTAACAGCATATTACCTCAGGTATTATTGTTCTATAACCTGTGTAACTAGCAGTGCATTACCTAAGGTATTACTGTTCTACAGCCTGTTCAACTAACAGTATATTACCAAAGGTATTATTGTTCTACAGCCTGTGTAACTAACAGCATATTATCAAAGGTATTGTTGTTCTATAGCCTGTGTCATTAGCAGTCTATTACCTAAGATATTTATGTTCTACAGTCTATGAAACTACCAATATATTACCTAAGGTATTATTGTTCGACAACCTGTGAAACTAATAGCATATTACCTAAGGTATTCTTGTTCTACAGCCTGAGTAACTAACAGTATATTACCTGAGGTGTTATTGTTCTACAGCCCGTGTCATTAACAGTATATCACCTTAGGTATTATTGTTTCACGGACTGTGTAACTAAAAGTCTATTATCAAAGGGATTTTTGTTCTATAGTCTTTGTCACTAACAATATATTACTGAAGGTGTTATTGCTCTACAGCCTGTGTAACTAACAATATACTACCTAAGGTTTTATTGTTCTACTGCCTGTGTAACTAACAGTATAATACCTAAGGTATTATTGTTCTACAGCCTGTGTAATTAACAGTATATTGCCTAAGGTATTATTGTTGTAAAGCCTGTGTACTTAACAGTATATTACCAAAGGTATTATTGCTCTACAGCTATGTAACTAACAGTATACTACCTAAAATATTATTTTTCTACAGCCTGTTTAACTGACAGTATATTACCTAAGGTATTATTGCTCTATAGCCTGTGTAAGTAACAGTATATACCTAAGGTATTATTGTTTTACAGCCTGTGTAACTAACAGCATATTACCTCAGGTATTATTGTTCTACAACCTGTGTATCTAACAGTGCATTAACTAAGGTATTACTGTTCTACAGCCTGTTCAACTAACAGTATATTACCAAAGGTATTATTGTTCTACAGCCTGTGTCATAAACAGTATATTACCTAAGGTATTATTGTTCTACAGCCTGTGTAACTAACAGCATATTATCAAAGGTATTGTTGTTCTATAGTCTGTGTCATTAGCAGTCTATTACCTAAGATATTTATGTTCTACAGTCTATGTAACTACCAATATATTACCTAAGGTATTATTATTCGACAACCTGTGAAACTAATAGCATATTACCTAAGGTATTATTGTTCTACAGCCTGTGTAACTAACAGTATATTACCTAAGGTATTATTGTTCTTAAGCCTGTGTAACTAACAATATATTACCTGAGGTGTTATTGTTCTACAGCCTGTGTCATTAACAGTATATTACCTAAGGTATTATTGTTCTACAGCCTGTGTAACCAACAGTATATTACCTAAGGTATTATTGTTCTACAACCTGTGTAACTAACAGTATATTACCTAAGGTATTATTGTTCTACAGCCTGTATGACTAATAGTATCTTACCTAAGGTATTATTGTTCTGCAGCCTGTGTAACTAACAGTAAATTACTTAAGGTATTACTGTACTACAGCCTGTGTAACTAACAGTATATTACCTAAGGTATTATTTTTCTACAGCCTGTGTAACTGATAGTATATTACCAAAGGTATTATTGTTGTACAGCCTGTGTAACTAACAGTATATTACCTAAGGTATTATTGTTCTACAGCATGTCTCACTAAGAGCATATTACCCAAGGTATTATTGTTCTACAGCCTGTGTAACTAACAGTATATTACCTAAAGTATTATTGTTCTATAGCCTGTGTAACTGACAGTATATTACCTAATATATTGTTCTTGAGCCTGTGTAACTAACAGTATACTACCAAAGGTATTATTGTTCTACACCTTGTGAAACTAACTGTATATTACCTAAGATATTATTGTACTACAACCTATGTAACTAATAGTATATTACTTAAAGTATTATTGTTCTACAGCCTGTGTAACTAACACTATATTAACTAAGGTGTTTATGCTCTAAAGCCTGTGTAACTAACAATATATTATGTGTGGTATTATTGTTCTACAGCCTGCATCATTAGCAGTATATTTCCTAAGGTATTATTGTTCTACACCCTGTGTAACTAACAGTATTTTACCTAAGGTATTATTGTTTTACAGCCTGTTTAACTAACAGTATATTTCCTAAGATATTATTGTTCTACAGCCTGTGTAACTAACTGTATATTACTTAAGGTATTATTGTTCTGCAGCCTGTGCAACTAACAGTATATTTCCTAAGGAATTATTGTTCTACAGCCTGTGTACCTATCCATATATTACCTATTGTATTATTGTTCTATAGCCTCTGTAACATACAATATATTACCTAAGGTATTCATAGGTTCACAGATTAGTACTAGGCTAACTGCCCTTGCAAGCCATTTTAAGCCTAGTCGATTATCCCTTGTGCAACTCAAACCCTGCACCTTGTGTATATAAGGAAAATGCCTTAACCATTAGGCCACCTTCGCACAACCTTTAAAGTTCTACAGCCTGTGTACTTAATGGTATATTACCTAAGGTACAATAGTTCTATAGTTTGTGTCACTAACAGTATATTACCTAAGGTATTATTGTTCTATAGCCTGTGTAACTAAAAGTATATGACCTGAGGTATTATCGTTCTAGAGCCTGTGTAACTTACAGTACATTACCAAAGTTATTATTGCACTAAAGCCTGTGTAACTAACAGTATATTACCTGAGGTGTTATTTTTCTACAGCCAGTATCATTATCAGTGTTGTACTGCGGTGGTGGTGCTGCGGTAGCATTGTCACCTCACAGTAAGATGTTGGTCCTGTTCAGTTCTCAGCTCGAGAGTCTTCTGTGTGTAGACATGAGTGAATGGGTGTACCTTCGTTGAAGGTTGTGCATTAGGGCTGGCAACTCGGCATGTAAAAATCTACTGTCAATCATTAGTGGACCGGAGTTTCACTGTGACGACCCCTAAACGGGAAAAGCCGAAAGACCCAACAACAGTGTCATTAACAGTATATTACCTAAGGTATTATTGTTCGACACCCTGTGTAACTGACAGTATATTACCTAAGGTATTTCTGTTTTACAGCCTATGTAACTAACAATATATTACCTAAGGTATTATTGTTCTACAGCCAGTGTAACTAATAGAATATTACCAAAGGTATTATTTTTCTACTGCCTGGGTAGCTAAGACAATACTACCTAAGGTATTACTGTTCCACAGCCTGTGTAACTAACAGTGCATTACCTGAGGTATTATTGTTCTTCAGCCTGTATAACAAATGGTATATCACCTAAGGAATTATTGTACTACAGCCAGTGTAACTAATGGTATATTACCTAAGGTATTATTGTTCTACAGCCTGTGTAACTAACAATATATTACCTAAGGTTTTATTGTTCTACAGCCTGTGTAACTAACAGTATATAACCTAAAGTATTATTGTTCTATAGCCTGTGTAAAATACAGTATATTACCTAAGGTACTATTGTTCTACATCCTGTGTATCTAATAGTATATTACCTAAGGTATTATTTTTCTGCAGCCTGTGTAACTAACAGTAAATTACTTACGGTATTACTGTACTACAGCCTGTGTAACTAACAGTATATTACCTAAGGTATTATTGTTCTACAGCCTGTGTAACTAACACTATTTTACCTAAGGTATTAC
The DNA here is from genome assembly GCF_019279795.1 of Protopterus annectens. Classification (NCBI taxonomy): domain Eukaryota; kingdom Metazoa; phylum Chordata; order Ceratodontiformes; family Protopteridae; genus Protopterus; species Protopterus annectens. Next base: position 489,442,767 of record NC_056731.1, read on the forward strand.
TGTACTACAGCCTGTGTAACTAACAGTAAATTACCTAAGGTATTATTGTTCTACACGTTGTGTAACAGTCTGTTACCTAAGGTATTATTGTTCTATAGCCTATGTAAAATACAGTATATTACCTAAGGTACTATTGTTCTACAGCCTGTGTATCTAATAGTATATTACCTATGGTATTATTTTTCTGCAGCCTGTGTAACTAACAGTAAATTACTTAAGGTATTACTGTACTACAGTCTGTGTAACTAGCAGTATATTACCTAAGGTATTATTGTTCTTGAGCCAGTGTAACTAACAGTATATTACCAAAGGAATTATTGTTCTACAACCTGTGAAACTAACAGTATAATTCCTAAGGTATTATTGTCCTACAGCCTTTGTAACTAACAGTATATTACCTAAGGTATTATTGTTCTACAGCCTGTGTAGCTAACAGTATATTACCTAAGGTATTATTGTTCTACAGCCTGTGTAACTAACAGTACATTACCTAAGGTATTATTGTTCTACAGCCTGTGTAACTAACAGTATATTACTTAAGGTATTATTGTTCAATAGCCTGTGTAACTAATGGTATATTACCGAATGTACTATTGTTGTACAGCCTGTGTAACTAACAGCATATTATCTAAGGTATTATTGTTCTAAACCCTGTGCAACTAAAAGAGTATTACCAAAGGTATTATCATTGTACAGCCTGTCTCACTAAGAGCATATTACCTATGGTATTATTGTTCTACACCCTTTGTAACTAACGGTTTATCACCTAAGGTATTATTGTACTACAGCCAGTGTAACTAACAGTATATTACCTAAGGTATTATTGTTTTACAGCCTGTGCAACTAACAGCATATTACCTAAGGTATTATTGTTCTAAACCCTGTGCAAATAAAAGAGTATTACCAAAGGTATTATCGTTGTACAGCCTGTCTCACTAAGAGCATATTACCTAAGGTATTACTGTTCCACAGCCTGTGTAACTAACGGTATATCACCTAAGGTATTATTGTACTACAGCCAGTGTAACTAACAGTATATTACCTAAGGTATTATTGTTCTACAGCCTGTGTAACTAACAGCATATTACCTAAGGTATTATTGTTCTACAGCCTGTGTAACTAAAAGTATATTACCTAAGGTATTATTGTTCTACAGCCTGTGTAACTCATATCATATTACCAAAGGTATTTTTGTTCTAAAGCCTGTGTGTAGTTAATGGTATATTACCTAATGTCTTATTGTTCTACAGCCTGTGTAACTAACACTATATTACCTAAGTTATTATTGTCCTATAGCCTGTGTAAGTAATAGTATATTACCTAAGGGATTATTGATCTTTAGCCTGTGTAACATACAGTATATTACCAAAGGTATTCTTGTTCCACAGCCTGTGTAACTAACAGTATATTACCTAAGGTATTCTTGTTCTACAGCCTGAGTAACTAACAGTATATTACCTGAGGTATTATTGTTCTACAGCCTGTGTCATGAACAGTATATTACCTAAGGTATTATTGTTTCACGGACTGTGTAACTAAAAGTCTATTATCAAAGGGATTTTTGTTCTATAGTCTTTGTCACTAACAATATATTACTGAAGGTGTTATTGCTCTATAGCCTGTGTAACTAACAATATACTACCTACAGTTTTATTATTCTACTGCCTGTGTAACTAACAGTATAATACCTAAGGTATTATTGTTCTACAGCCTGTGTAATTAACAGTATATTGCCTAAGGTATTATTGTTGTACAGCCTGTTTACTTAACAGTATATTACCAAAGGTATTATTGCTCTACAGCTGTGTAACTAACAGTATACTACCTAAAATATTATTTTTCTACAGCCTGTTTAACTGACAGTATATTACCTAAGGTATTATTGCTCTATAGCCTGTGTAACTAACAGTATATACCTAAGGTATTATTGTTTTACAGCCTGTGTAACTAACAGCATATTACCTCAGGTATTATTGTTCTACAACCTGTGTAACTAACAGTGCATTACCTAAGGTATTACTGTTCTACAGCCTGTTCAACTAACAGTATATTACCAAAGGTATTATTGTTCTACAGCCTGTGTAATAAACAGTATATTACCTAAGGTATTATTGTTCTACAGCCTGTGTAACTAACAGCATATTATCAAAGGTATTGTTGTTCTATAGCCTGTGTCATTAGCAGTCTATTACCTAAGATATTTATATTCTACAGTCTATGTAACTACCAATATATTACCTAAGGTATTATTGTTCGACAACCTGTGAAACTAATAGCATATTACCTAAGGTATTATTGTTCTACAGCCTGTGTAACTAACAGCATATTACCTAAGGTATTATTGTTCTACAGCCTGTGTAACTAAAAGTATATTACCTAAGGTATTATTGTTCTACAGCCTGTCTTACTAAGAGAATATTACCTAAAGTTTTATTGTTCTACAGCCTGTGTAACTAACAGTATATTACCTAAGGTATTATTGTTCTTGAGCCTGTGTAACTAACAGTATATTACCAAAGGTATTATTTTTCTACACTCTGTGAAACTACCAGTATACCACCTAAGGTATTATTGTCCTACAGCCTGTGTAACTAACAGTATATTACCTGAGGCATCATTGTTCTACAGCCTGTGTCATTAACAGAATATTACCTAAGGTATTATTGTTCTTCACCCTGTGCAACTGACAGTATATTACATAAGGTATTATTGTTTTACAGCCTGTGTAACTAACATTATTTTACCTAAGGTATTATTGTTCTACTTCCTGTGTAACTAACAGTATATTACCTAAGGTATTATTGTCTATAGCCTGTGTAAAATACAGTATATTGACTAAGGTATTTATGTTCTACAGCCTGTGGAACTTACAGTATATTGCCTAAGGTATTATTGTTCTGCAGCCTTTGTAAGTAACAGTATATTACTTAAGGTATTACTGTTCTGCAGCCTGTGTAAGCAACAGTGTATTACCAAAGGTATTATTGTTCTACAGCCTATCTCACTAAGAGCAAATTACCTAAGGTATTGTTGTTCTACAGCCTGTATATATTACCTAAAGTATTATTGTTCTATAGCCTGTGTAACTAACAGGAAATTATCTCAGGTATTATTGTTCTACACTCTGTCTTACTAATAGTATATTACCTAATGTATTATTTTTCTGCAGCCTGGGTAATTAACTCTGTATTATCTAATGTATTACTGTTCCACAGCCTGTGTAACTAACAGTATATTATCTAAAGTATTATTGTTCTACTGCCTGTGTACCTAAGAGTATATTGCCTGAGATATTAATTGTTCTACAGTCTTTGTAACTAACAGTCTATTTCCTAAGGTTTTATTGTTCTACAGCCTGTGTGACTCATAGCATATTATTTAAGGTATTATTGTTCTACAGCATGTGTAACTAACAGTATAGTACTTAAGGTATTATTGTTCTATAGCCTGTGTAAAATACATTATATTACCTAAGGTATTATTGTTCTACAGCCTGTCTAACTATTAGTATCTTACCTAAGGTATTATTGTTCTGCAGCCTGTGTAACTAACAGTAAATTACTTAAGGTGTTACTGTACTACAGCCTGTGTAACTAACAGTATATTACCTAAGGTATTATTGTTGTACAGCCTGTGTAACTAACACTATATTACCTAAGGTGCTATTGCTCTAAAGCCTGTGTAACTAACAGTATATTTCCTGTGGTATTATTGTTCTGCAGCCTGTGTGACTAATAGCATATTATTTACATTATTATTGTTGTACAGCATGTGTAACTAACAGTATATTACTGAAGGTATTATTGTTGTACAGCCTGTGTAACTAATAGAATATTACCTAAGGTATTATTGTTCTACAGCCTGTCTCAATAAGAGCATATTACCTAAGGTTTTATTGTTCTACAGCCTGTGTAACTAACAGTATATTACCTAAAGTATTATTGTTCTATAGCCTGTGTAACAAACAGTATATTACCAAATGTATTGTTCTTCAGCCTGTGTAACTAACACTATATTACCTAAGGTAATATTGCTCTAAAGACTGTGTAACTAACAGTATATTTCCTGTGGTATTATTGTTCTACAGCCTGTGTCATTAGCAGTATATTACCTAAGGTATTATTGTTCTACCCCCCATGTAACTAACAGCATATTACCTAAGGTATTATTGTTTTACAGCCTGTGTAACTAACAGTATATTACCTAAGGTATTATTGTTGTACAGCCTGTGTAATTAACGGTATATTACCTAAGGTATTATTGTTGTACAGCCTGTGTAACTAATGGTATATGACCTAAGGTATTATTGTTCTACAGCCTGTGTAACTAGTGGTATATTACCTAAGGTGTTATTGTTCTACAGCCTGTATAATTAACGGTATATTACCAAAGGTATTATTGTTCTATAGCCTGTGTAACTAACAGTATATTATCTAAGGTATTATGGTTCTACAGCCTGTGTACCTAATGGTATATTACCTAAGATATTATTGTTCTTCAGCTTGTGTAAGTAACAGTATATTACCAAAGGTATTATTGCTCTACAGCCTATGTAACTAAACTTATATTACCTAAGGTATTATTGTTCTATAGTCGGTATAACTAATAGTAGTGTGTGCATAATCACACCATTTGTACCTGAAATTTACATTATATTGACAGCTCTTTGTAGCATATTTCAATAGTAAGTGCTAGCTCAGTGAACACTGGATCACCTACATGGCAATGTGTAGATGTTCTTCGTGTTTCATTGTTGCAGTCATTACATTTGGCTTATCTGCCTGCAGGTAGCCCTCAGCTGGCCAGAATATCAAAGTCTTGGATTCCTGCATCGGATGCTGTCTCTTTTTCCATGATATCAGGTCATCAGGAGTATAAAACCATTACATCAGTCTTTATTGCCGCGCAGTGCCCGAAGCAGAAGCAGTTCGCAAGTGCCGGTCGGCCGACTCCTGAAATTTTCATTTCCGAGTTTCAGAACCGAAGTCTTCAAAAAAGATAAGTACCCCGTTGGGGATCCTTTTTCTTGCTCTTAACCGATGTCAGTAAAGATTCACAATTGTATTAGCTGTGGAAAGCAAATACCTCAAAGATTTTCCTTCGTACTGCATTCCTTGCTTAGGCTCAGACCACGACGTCCCTCGCTGTCAGTTTTGTGCCTTATTCAACCCCCAAACTATTCGTCGTTGATCTGTTTTTGCAGCAAATTATTTTGGTACTCTGAATAACTATCCAGAAATTGCTTTGGTAAGCCATCCGACTACTGATATTCTGAAAAAACGTAAGGATAAAGACAGAGAGAGACCGCATAGGTCCAAAACTGCCAACAACGCTTCCATTAAGCTAATCGCCAGTCCGCCGGTACTCAATGAGGTGCCCTCACAGCCCCTGATACCCGCTACTTTAGATCTGCAAGCCTCTACTGAGACCCATTCGGAGTCCGGTATGCCACGAGATACTTCATCGACTATGGAACCTGCGGATGTCTCTACCTTGGATGGGTCCGGAGCCACTGTGCAGGCACCGGCTTCTGAGGGTGTCTTGAGGCCTATGGACTTGCATTTTAAACTGACGCCATCTTCTTCATTGAGGCCAAAAACTCGACCCAAGCCTTGAAAACTGACATCCAAACTGCATGGTCAGTCCCATATGCCTAAAAAACAAATGCTTAGAATGGCTGATGACCTTATTACTTTAATTATGTGAAGCCTGCCTTCCCCCTCTAAGAGACCTAGGACTGATTTTCCTTCTGATTCTTCTGATCAGGATTCTGACATTTCTGTTTTCTCTGATGACCATGATTTGCCCTTATCTACCTATGAGGATTCTGATGCAGAGGATTCCATTCCCTCTGCTTCCACTCCAGAAGATTTTACGTTTGTTGAAACCTTGCACACTCTTAGGGAGCATTTCTGCTGGGAAAGCCAGGATTACTCTGATTCCAAAAAGATGCTTTGAGAATTCTTACTCCTTCCTCAACACAGGCCTTTAGCTATCCCCCCTGTTCTAGACATTGTAGATGATGCTTTCTTGGAATCTAGCCTGTCCACAGACACCTTACCTCCAGCTCCCAGGAAACCGGTATTACAGAGTACCTGACTCTCACAAGTTTCTTTTCAAGAATCCTACTGCGGATCCAGAGACCATTTCCCAAGGTCCAAATGGCATTAAGGCTACAGCTGCCCAAAATCCTACCCCTTCTGATATAGATTCTAGAGCCTTGGACAGATGGGGTAAGAAGTTTTAAGCTTCTGCTACTTTGGCCATTAGGGCTTTAAATTGCCAGTTTCATATGTTAAAGTACCAGCAGCATATATTGGGACTGCTTAAATAGAAAATGATGTTGATTCCTGACAGTGCTGAACACAAAGATTTACAGGATTTAATGCATTCTGCTGAACAAGTTGGTAAACATACTTTGCAATGTGGTTTTGATTCTTTAGAAGCATCTTGCAGGGCTGCTGTCACTGACTCTGTACTTAGAAGGTATGCTTGGCTTAAGCAGCAAAACTTGCCAGATCATGTTAAAGCTAAATTGCTGGATGCTCCCTTAAACCAAGACCGCCTGTTTGGCAATGAAGCAGAAGAAGTCCTCAAAAAGATGGAGGAAAAAGCTAATTCTATGCAAACTGTTAAGGATTTCCTGCAGGTACAGCCACCCAGATTTAGTAGGCATTGGCCTTCAAAGAATTGGCCCTTTCCAGCCTCCTCCAGGCCTTCTCAGTCAAAACCCAGGAACAGCAGACCACCTAGGTTACAGTCTCATGCTACGCACAGGCCTAAGCAGTGGGGGACTCTCAATTCCAAAGCAGGGAGTAGTAAGACACCCCCCTACAGGAAAATGGCACAATGACTTAACCTTTACCCTTCCAATCCCTGCTCAGCTGCCTGATCCCTTAGAAGGAAAGCTTGCCCTACATGCAAAAAACTGGGAACTCATTACACAGGACAAATGGGTTTTGAATATAGTTTCCCAAGGATACGGATTCCACTTCCACACCCTACCAACCCCAAACGGTTGGCCAGACCTACCCCCAAATCAGTGGGCAGAGGCTCAACAGCAGGTGCTCTCTCTTCTAAGTATTAGGGCTATTCAACCTGTCCCAGCAGAAGAAAGGGGACAAGGTTTTTATTCAAGACTTTTCCTAGTACCCAGAAAAGACAGCTCCTGGTGTCACATCCTGGACCTCTCTATTCTAAACACTTTTTTGGTAATCCCAAAATTCAAGATGCTAACACTTCAACGGCTGCTTCCTATGCTAGGCAAAGATGTCTGGTTGGAAACCTTGGACTTAAAGGAAGCTTACCTGCACATTCCAATAAGGGAATCTTGCAGGAAATACCTACACTTCAGGGCAGGCTCCATGCACTATCAGTTCATAGGTTCATAGGTTCATAGGTTGGTACTAGGCTATCAGCCCTAGGGCCTATACAAGCCTAGCCATAACAATTCCCTGGCTATTTCTTCCCACATTATTTACTTTCCTGGACCCCTGTCTAGCAGGGTGACTGACATGATCCCTGGGGTGAATTTCCTTTCTCCCATCCAATCGTCAAGGTTCCTCTTGAAGAGGTCCAAAGAGGCACTCTGCTTGACATGTATGGGCAATCTATTCCAGAGTCTGGGGAGTCTCTGGGTCAGGAACCTATCCCTCCAGCATGTTTTGTTTATTGTGATGACAAGGTTTAGATCCCTGGAGTGTGTAGCTCTGAGGGATTGGGATTTCTTTAAGTGTAGCATGTCCAACAGCTCTGGGTTTGACATGGCCTTGTATGTTAAGCAGAGATCGCCTCTGAGTAGACGATATGCGACAGAGTATAGCTGGAGTTTTTTAAGGCGGTCAGCGTAGGGCATCTGCTTTAGGCCTGTGATTCTTTTAGTTAGGTATTTCTGAGGCCTTTCCAGTTGTTGCAGATGTCTTGAGAGATACATACCAAATGGGGCATTGTATTCTATAATGGGTCTAATGAGGGATGAGTACAGTGGGACAATGACCTCCTTTTTTCTGGATGAAAAGCCCTTTGTGATGAGGTGTGCCACATAGAAGGATTTCCTGATTGTTGTGGCGATGTGGTTATCGAAGGTGAGACCACTGTCCACCTGTGTCCCTAAGTCTCTTATCACACTTTCTGTGTTTAGTGTACTGCCACCTATATGGTAATTCATGGATACATGTTTTTTCCCAAAGGGGATAACAATACATTTCTTGGCATTGAGCTTGAGCCCATGGCTCTGGTACCAAGCATCTGTTTCTGTAAGGCCCTTTTGTAGAGTATCCACATCATTTGGGATTCAATAATGGCTCCCAGTTTGCAGTCATCTGCAAACTTTGTTAGCCAGAGTCCTTTAGTGTTGACCTGTACTTCAGAGAAGTAGATGCCAAACAAGAGCGACCCCAGGACTGAACCCTGAGGTACTCCACTTGTCACTTGTCTGGAGCTGGATTTGGAGTCGGCTACTTTTACAGTGTGGGTTCTATCAGTAAGCCATTTAGCAACCCATTGGGTGACATAGGGATTAATGCCCAACTTAGTAAGTTTATCTATGATTCCAGAGTGGGGGATGGTGTCAAAGGCCTTGGCAAGGTCTAGATAGGCTGTGTGGACCACCTTACCCTTGTCCATGGCTCTGGAGACTGATTCAAAGAAGTCAATCAGGTTCAGGAGACAAGATCGGCCCTTCACAAACTCAAATTGGGTGGGGTCCAGTGTTTGAAGGTTGACAATGTCTTTGTTTATAAGTTCCATGATAATATGCTCCATGGCCTTGCAGATAAGGCTTGTCAGTCTGATGGGACGGTAGTTTCTGGGATCCAAGGTGGATCCCCCCTTGTGGATTGGGATAACTGTAGCTCTGTGCCACTCAGTGGGCATGAAACCTGAGGTGAGGCTATGATTAAACATGACACTTAGGTGAGGTGCCAGTTCATATTATAGTTCATGTAGTACACAGCCCGGGATGTCATCTGGTCCCATGGATGCTGTATTCTTGGCTTTAGAGAGTGTGTTTTGTACCTGTGTGGCCATTATTACTGGAATTTGGCAATCTTCCGGTATTGAGATGGGCCATTTAGGGGGTGAGATGGGGGTGAAGTTGGCACTGAATCGATCTGCCAGGATATTGGCAATATCCTTCGGATCAGTATATTTAATGCCATTCTGTTTTAGCTCAGAGCAGATCTGAGCATTGTCATTTAGATTCTTGACATAGTTATAGAATGCTTTGTGGTTGTCTTTGGAATCTTTGGCAATTTTATTTTCGTAACTAGCTTTGGAGGATTTTATGAGGCATCTCAGTTTCTTACTGAGGCTAGTAAGGGAGTTTTTTGCATCCTGGGATTTTCCTCTTTTCTGCAAAAGTTTCTTCCTTTTGTTGTAAAGTTTGTTTATGGCAGGGGACCACCAGATTAGCTTCTTTTTTTTGGATGAGAGCATTTTGGTTCTATTTGGGATGGCACGATTCATGCATGAGTCGATGTGCTCATACAGTGCCTTAGTGTAGGATTCAGCAGTTGAACTTTCAGTTCCCGTCTGCATGGGTGTCATGAAGTTTGTCACTTCTGACTTGAGTAGCATGAAGTTGGCTTTGGAGAAGTTTTTTATGGTGGTTTCTTTACTGGGGGGTGGGGGTGGGATGTGGATGTTAAGGGTGATTAGCTTATGGTCAGACCTGACTAACGAGGGGGTGACCATAGGTATGGAGCATTGATTTCCCATGTTGGTAATGACCAGGTCTAGGATATTGGAGCCCCTGGTGGGGCTATGGATTAGTTGATCCAGTTCTCTGCACTTCCCTTTGGCTTATCTACTGTGCCCAGGTTATTCACAAAGTGTCTAGCTCCAGCCATTGCATTTTACAGGCAAAGAAAGATTCAAATATACCCATACTTGGACGATTGTCTAATTCAGGCAGAAAGCCAGGAATTGCTATTAAAACATCTGGCATTCGTAAAGAAAATTCTAAACTCACTGGGGTACACCATAAACGAAAAGAAATCTCACCTAGTACCCTGCCAACAAATTGTATTCCTGGGAGCAAGCTTGAATACAACTTCCCAGATGGCTTTCCTCACTCCAGAGAAGCAATTTATTTGACAACCTATTTCAAACTATTGGCCACAAAGACCCAGCCATCTGCAAGGAAAATCGTGCAAGCCCTGGGGTTCATGGCCTCTTGCATTCTACTAATTCCATATGCAAGACTGCATATGAGGAACCTACAATGGTATCTAAAAAGCCTATGGTGTCAACATTCCCAGGACCTGGAATCAATGATTCCTATCATTCCTTGTATAAAGACAGAGTTCATTTGGTGGGAAGAGGCCTGCTACCACAACAAGAGGATCCCATTCACTCTACCCCCTGCTGCCCATACCCTAACAACAGATGCATCAGACTATGCATGGGGGGCTCACTTGGAAGGGCAGTGCATTTAGAGCAAATGGAACCTGAGACAGATGCACTTGCATATCAACCAAAAAGAAATGTTAGCTGTACAGAATTCCCTGACAGCCTTCAAGGACCACATTCTTCCAGGCCAATTATTGGTAAAGACAGACAACACCACAGTTATGTGGTACATAAACAAGCAGGGGGGAACCCACTCGTACCCTCTCTGCAGACTAGCCATGGCTCTGTGGAACACAGCCATGAGCTACCAAGTGCACCTACAACCTGAGTTCCTGCCAGGCAAGCTAAATTTACTGGCACCATACTGAAGAAAAATAAACACCAACTGTGAAATGCCAAAATGAACAAGCCAAAACTGCTGCCCAAACTGTAGAAGCACGAAAATAGTGCTAGGTAAAACCAAACAGCAACAAAGATAAAATGCAGTACTGCAAAAAGTCCAAACAGAACGTAGTCCACCAAGAGTTTATTAAAGCGCTTTTCGTCTGCTGCTAATGGCAAACTTCTTCAGAATGAAAAACAAGTTCAATCACTACCATTTTATACATGTCACATGGTTAATTATTAACCTAATTAAGTGCTCATTAAATTTTAAAAAGCAATACTAAAAAGTACTAGTGAAAAATTCAAATTTAAAAGTTCAAAAATTCAATGTAAACTGTGAACTTCAACATAAAAATATATATATATATATATATGTAGATTCAACAACCAATAATGCATCACTATAAAAAATACAAATAAAAATAAAAATATATATATAAAATAAAATATTTGTAAATCCTATTAAACATTTTGCATTTACTTATTATAATATATAAATACAGTAAATTGTAACAGCATGTATTTATTCCTGTATTAAAGTGTTACAAAGTGTGTGACAGTCTATCTTTTAAGACTTAACATACTAAGGAAGCTGCCAATAGAGCAAGCCTCATTCAGACCAGGTGGATGGTAAGACCCCAACCTAATTTGCCAGTAAAGCTCTAAAACTAAGAGCTTCACTGCAAATGCACCCCCTCTGCTGTCATTACAAACTTGGTCAATTCCTATAAATTTACTGGCAGACAACCTAAGCAGAAATCTCATGGACCCACATGAGTGGAAACTGGAACCAAAAATATTCAACTTCTTGAGAAACAAATGGGTGAATCCAGAGATAGACCTGTTTGCCTCCCCTCAGAACTACCAATTGGACAGATTCTGCACAAGGACTTCCCACATTCAAGCTTGGAATGTGGATGCCCTGTCCTTTACCTGGGAAAGCCTCTCAGTTTATGCCTTTCCCCCTCTGCCTCTCCTCTCGAAGGTTCTGCTAAAGATCAAACAGGACAAACCAAGGACAATACTGATTGCACCAGACTGGCCATGCTAGCACTGGTACCCCCTCTTGTGCAGTATGACACTGCTGGAACCATGGCACCTGCCTCAGACCCGTTCCCTGCTGTCCCAACAGGAGGGCCAGATTCTGCACCCTCAGCTTCAAACCCTGAACCTTGTAGCCTGGCTAATTCCTTGAGATCTCCAACAGCATCCCTCAGTAAGCAGGTACTAGATGTCATTCTGGAGGCAAGGAGGCCTAGTACTACAAAATCCTATGTTGAAAAGTGGAAAAGATACTGTTCCTGGAGCCAGACTCAGGGGATGGGCACAACGGTGTCCAGCTTACCGCATATTCTTCAGTACTTAACAGAAATGCTCCGCAAGGGCCTTTCCTTCTCATCAATTAAAATTCATGCCTCTGCCATTTCAGCACATTATAATACTGAACCACTCCTCTTCTCTCACCCCCTGATAAAGCAATTCCTCAGAGGGGCAAAAAATTTAAGACCCCCAGGAGAGCCCCTACTCCAGCCTGGGACCTTAACTTTGTATTGGAAAAGCTCACTCTCCCTTCTTTTGAGCCAGCTGCAACTGCAGAGTTGAAATTCCTTTCTTGGAAAACAGTCTTCCTTCTAGTTATCACTTCAGCAAGAAGAATGTCTGAATTATAGGCCCTCATGGCAGTGGAGACTTTCATCATCTTCCATGCAGACACGGTGTCCCTCAGGACCAATCCTTCCTTTATGCCCAAGGTGGTGTCTAGTGTGGCCCTTAATCAGTCCATTCATTTGCCTGACTTTTTCCCGAATCCACAAAACAAATAAAACAAAGGAGAATGAATACCGCACTCTCTAGACTTGCACAGACAACTTGGATTTTATTTGGACAGGACTAAGCCTGTCAGAAAATCTGAACAGCTGCTGGTTGACTTTGCTGCAGGGGCAGAGGGGAAGGCCATTTCAAAGCAAACCATTTCTAAGTGGATAGCCCATTGCATTAATTTCTGCTATAAGCACCATGGAAAACCTACCTCACAGGGGATACGATCACATTCCACCAGGGTTGCATCTACCTCTACAGCCCTTCTCAGAGGTGTCCCTACATAGGGACATCCTAGAAGCTGCTACCTGAAGTTCTGTACATACCTTCACCAAGCATTACCACATGCCTATTTTTTCTAAATCCAGAGCTGGTTTTGCCACTGCAGTCTTACAGGGCTTAATAGCTGATCCTAATGCTCTCTAACTTCCTCCTCCCTTCCTTAGCTTTGGGAATCCACCAAATGTGATGACTGCAACAGTGAAACATGAAGAACATAGTACAGTTGTGTACACTTACCATAAATGTCGATGTTCGAGTGTATTCACTGTTGTAGTCCTGGTTACCCTCCCTCCAGCCCCCTGACTTCTCTTGGCTCTACCTTCCTTCTTGTTTGGTGTATTTAAGCTTTCTGGTGTATTTGCTTTTTGTTGGAGGTGTAACCTAACATATAATTGCTTCCCATTATGGGGGCACCTGACATCTGGGGCAAGGAAAACTGATGTAATGGCGGCTGCATGTTTTATACCCCTGATGACCTGATGTCATGGAAGAAGAGACAGCATCTGATGCAGGAATCCAAGACTTTGATATTCAGGCTGGCTGAGGGCTACCTGCAGGCAGATAACCCAAATATAATGACTGCAACAGTGAATACACTCAAGCATCTACATTTATGGTAAGTGTACACAATTGTATTTTTGTCTGCTAATTGCATGCCCCAGTAGCATAAAATAAGACACTAGACACTATCACTGAGTGTGTTTACTGTTTAGCAACAGTGGTGTGCTGTACAAGACAATATAAGCTGTACCTCTGATGTACATTATTTCAGTTATAAAATTATCCCAAAACATAACAAATAAAGATAAATACAAAGTGCAAGCAAGTAAGCAACAGAAGAAATCCAAAATTATTGGGGAAAAAAATAATCGATTGGATCAAATTGCTTCTGACAGTATAAGTCATACTGGGTTTATCTCGTACACACAAGGTACAGGGTTTGCTTCTTATCTTTGAGGTAGGATATCTGGCTAGGCTTAAAATGGTCCAAAAGGACAAATGGCCAAGTACTAACCTATGAACGTACATACACACATGCAATTATTTTATTACTGCACAAACCCAACCATGATAGCTATATATCCATTTCTCATGCTAGTCATCAATAAAGGAAGGGTTTGAGCTAAAATTAGCTTAATTTTCATTAACCACACATTTTATAAAAGCCCAGTAATAATCCTAAAAACCTTATCCAATAACTATTCCATACTGGATTACATACACCTAAACTATTTTAAGATGCTCTTTAGTTGCTTAAACTCCAAAGGAAATGTTTTCCAAAGCTCCACACCAATCTCTGACCCAGACAGACATACAGTATATAATACTTTGGGAAGCACAATTTGTTATTCTACAGATCTGCAGTAATCATGATTATTTCAAGGTAATCTAATGGAGTCCTTGAGAAACCTATTAAGAATACAGAGTACAGTGAGGCTTCATTTTTTGATTGCTTTTCCCTTAGATCACCTCAGCAACAAATGGACTTTAAGAATATTAAGCAGCATGTGCTAAATACTTAGCCCTGGCCCCTGACTACACCACTTAACTGTCCAGATTTTTGAAGATGTCCAGATTTTAACCTCATAAAATTATATTTTTTGTGTCAAATAAGTAATGATTGAACTCATTAAATAATGACATACATTTGTGTTTCTGATTTGACTTACTTCAGAAAATACATACTAATAAAAACTCTGTTATTCTAGCAACTTTCTAAGTTTAAATTTTTGAAGAGGAATATTTAGAACCTGTCCAGATTTCTTGTGCAAAGAGGTTGAGCAGGATGCCCTCTGATGCTTTCATGTGAGACAGAGATATATGTTTTTTCAGTGACGAAGCAGACACTAGTAATATACATTTGGAGGGTATGGTTGTCTCACCTCCACAGTGGGGATGCAGGGGAGCCTGTCCCATCAAAAACATTTAAATTTCAGTGAGCCTAATCATTAGGGGAATCATAAAAGAAGTATGTACTACATCCCTGTGATACAATCAAGAAGAATATAAACTAAATTTATGCTTGGCTTTGCTGCATTGCTGCCTGTTGGGCAGTGTAGCTGTATTGTTTGCTTTCTTTATGTAAATGTGACAGCAACCCCTTCAGTAGTTTGTACATGTATGCACAAACCCCAAAATGAATCATTTCACACAAAGATGCCTCCAGGAATTTGTACATTTATGCACAAGCACCAGAATGCAACACTTCACACAAAGCCCTCTTCTGTAGTTTGTCCATGTATGTACAAGTACTAAAATGAAACACTCCTCCTCAAAGACCCCTTCAGCACTTTGTCCATGCATTCACAAGATACAAAATGGATAATTTTCCTCCAACAACCCCTTCAGCAGTCTGACCATTTATGCACAAGCACCAGAATGAAACACTCCTCCTCAAAGACCCCTTCAGCACTTTGTCCATGCATTCACAAGATACAAAATGGATAATTTTCCCCCAACAACCCCTTCAGCAGTCTGACCATTTATGCACAAGAACCAGAATGAAACATTCCTCCTCAAATACCCATTCAGCACTTTGTCCATGCATTCACAAGATACAAAATGGATAATTTTCCCCCAACAACCACTTCAGCAGTCTGACCATTTATGCACAAGCACCAGAATGAAACATTCCTCCTCAAAGACCCCTTCAGCACTTTGTCCATGTATTCACAAGTTAGAAAATGGATCATTTTCCCCAACAACCCCTTCAGCAGTCTGACCATTTATGCACAAGCACCAGAATGAAACATTTGCCCCAGTGACCCCTTCAGCAGTTTGTCCAATTATGCATAAGGAACAAAATGAAACATTTCCCTCACTCACCTCTTCAACAGTCTGTCCAAGTATGCACAATCACCTGAATAAAACATTTCCTCAATGACTCCTTCATTAGTGTCTATGTATGCATAAGCATAAAAATGAAACATTTCCCCCAAAGACCCCTTCAGCACTTTAGCCATATATGCACAAGCACCAGAATGAAACATTTTCCCAAATGACCCCTTTAGCAATCTATTCAGGTATGCACATGCACCAAAATGAAACATTTCCCAAACAACCCCTTCGGCAGTTTGTACAAGTATGCACAAGCACTCAAATGACAACAATCTCCCAATGATCCCTTCAATAGTTTGCCCATGTGTGGACAACAAGCATACTCGTGAGAAATCCTACTTACTGGAAAGTTTTAATGCTTTTCTGCCCTAGTCTATCTCCCCACACACCAAATGCACCCATAGCAAGCGATTTCGATTTTGAAAACACTTTATCTGTTAGCTCGCTGTGGGCCCCAGTGATATAGCCCAATACATTGTCTTTCTTGCACTGTGGCACATTGCAGCCATTCACAAGTCTTTTTGGTGTGTTACCCAAGCAAGATGATGTAAGCGGAGGTGGGAGGCACAGAGGATCATCTCATACACATTGTTGTTTCCCTTAAAGGAAACTAAAAAAAAATGTTTTTTTTTTTTTTGTTTTTTTTTTTTTTATATTTTTAATTTTACAATGAGAAATTGTACACACACACACACACACACACGCATATATATGCATATATACCCACTTTTTTTTTATTTTTACAATGGCAAATTGTACCCTGGACAAGAGAGCGCCTGAGGATTTGCCCATTCACCCTGCCCTAACTATGCAACTGTGTTTAAATACATGTCAAAAGGTGTGCAGTATTCAATAATGGGACTGATAAGATGTGAGTAAAGGTTAGACTGCTATGGATCTAGTGGAAATACTTTGGTAATTTTAATGAGCCAGATAAAAGGCTTCCTGAACCAGTGTGGTGACATGGTTATCAAAGGATAAGGAATTATCAACAAGAGTACCAAGATCCTTCACAACAGTGTCTGATTCTAGGGGTGCATCTCCTATATGGTAAGTGAAACCGTTTTGTTTACCAAAAATGAACTGTGCTTCATTTGGGTCAGTTTATAACTGCTACTAACACTAAAAATCTCAGGAGTCTAAAGTGCTTTCACCTGCTACTAGAAGGAGGTGAAACTATATCAGATCAGTAAAAAACAGCACAATGACATTAAGTACATTTGTATGGTTAACTCCATTAAATAATAAATGCGTGTACATGGCAAAGTTAATGTCAACACCAGAAGAAAACAAAGCAACAGGTTTAGTAACATTAAACAATGAGTGTATGTAAACCACTACCAAACCTTTGCATAAATTTCTGGAAGAAAGTTTTAAAATGTATGCTTATTAGAAATATTAACACTAGCACATTTATTGGAAATTAGACTGAGAAAATGCTGTTTCAGGAGGCAGTGTTACATGTAAACTAGTTAAGTGCTTCTAAACCTGTGATGTTAACTTATCAAATGTTTTTCATCCTGGTCCTGTAGTAATCTATGTGAATATAATCACATTCAAGAATAGATTATGAAAGTAATGAAGGACTATGAAGAAAAATGCAGCAAATTTGCCAGTAAAAGCTATCATGGTCCAATTTCTTTAAGTTCCAGTACAGATTTGATGGAGCAGTTTGTATGCAGTCTTGGGTGCTAGTAAGCTTTTCGGTGAATCTGCCACTCTAGTTCTTTTTTCTCAAGGATAGTTCCTGTGTTGCCTTCAAGTGGGCTGGTTGTTACTTTCTCTACTACTTGGAACACAAATTCCTCAAAGTTTCTGCATCTTACAGCATGCCTGGTTAGTGGGTTATTAAGATCCTTTAGTCAGATGTCTGATAAGTGTTTAGTGACTCTTACCTATAAGGTATTGATAGTCATGCCTAAGTAAAATGCTGTACATGCCATGCAGCTGGCCCTGTAATCCTAAAACATGCTTTTAATGTTATCTCACTCTGTGTTCCATTATCTTGTTATTGAGATGGAACAATAAAAGTTAGTTCTCTTAAGCAAAAAGTAATAATATAATATTTTTTTATTTTTCAATGAAGTATCAGTTTCTAAACAAGTTATAAGTGCTTGATTACTTTCAAGTCTGAACTGATATTGGCTGCAGTTCGTGGTTCTTCCTCCTTGGTTTTAAGGAGTCTCAGCCAGCAGCCTGGATACGAGTTTTCCCTGTGGATTAATGTTTTCCTAATGAATGGGAAACACCTTGCCCCCTAAGGCTGGAAAACTATTGCACTTCATTATAAGGATCTGTTCTTTATATATGTGTGTGTGTGTGTGTGTGTGTGTGTGTGTGTGTGTGTGTGTGTGTGTGTGTGTGTGTGTGTGTGTGTGTGTGTGTGTGTGTGTGTGTGCATATTCTACGCACACTGAAGACGCTGAGAGCGAAACCGGCCACCGGTCTGTGTATCTGTGGGCAGATTTGCCAATAAACACGGTCGAACTTTCCTGCTTTTATATTTTATTTCTTTTTATGAGTGCTGGAGCGTTTGTGGATCATATCTTTATGTCTGGGCACTTCCATTTGGTACCGCGCACCTATCTGCATATTTGGGATCGAGAGGTTAAGGTGCTGGCACTTTTTCCCAAGGATTCTCACAACAGCGAGGGCCTGGGGACCGTTTGCATTATAGTGGAGATTGAGTTATAAGACTATTAACTGGTTGCAGAACGGAATAGATAAAACAGTCGCAATAACGACAGGGGATATTAACGGTTTGTTTTGGGACTGTGCAAAATATATGATGATATTTCTACTTTGAAGATTTTTCCATCACAGTTAGTGCGAAGGGACTGTTTGTGTAACTCAAAGTTATTTGAGAGTGGAATTCACACGTATTATAGTGAACGGTGACATTGGGCATCAATGGTTCATTTGGGACCATCACGTACGTGAGTTAGAACAATTTTCAGTGGATTATTACAACAGCGAGGGCCAGGAGACTGTGTACTTTGGAAAACGAGTTCAAAGGATTATTCATTTGTTTTGCAACGCAGTATTTCAATAACAGAGGAATAGACGACAGTGGCAACTATTTTTACATCAGCCCTGATATGGCACAAGGTACGGACTTTTTAAACTATATTAAAAGCTTAACGGCTGATAAGGATGACAGTGCGTGTTTTGTAGGGGCTAATAATACTACTATAGCTCCTCAAGTTTCTGCAAATAAACCGGCAGAAGCAGTTGAAAGTTTTATAACTTTAACTGAAGCCTCTAAACGAGTACGCTCATGTGTATGGCATTGCAAACTGTTGAAAGCCTATTTATCAGCTAAGATAATACCAAGGGGCTTACGTGTTTATGTAGAACCAGGTTTGGGAAATCAAGATGATGGCTTTATGAAGAAGTGGAGGACAATACAAGCAACGGCTTCAACAATGTTTATACAACTATTAGTTGAGCAATATGAAAATCAATTGCCTACATTATTGGTCAAACTTGAGCAATGTTTTGAAACAACTCAGAAATTTGTTAACACTACAGAATATAACAATTTGCATGCCAAATATCTAGCTGATATTGAGAAATATGATCAAGAGTTAGCAAAAAGGAAGATGCAAAAATACCAGAGGGATGTAACGGATTTTCAACAAGCAAGAATGTATACTTGGAAAAAACAGAAGAAAGGAGTGAGATTTAATGAAGATAAACAGGTCCCTAGGCCCAAAAGGAAAAGGGTAAAATCCATATTAAGAAGGAGAGAGGTGGCAACCAGTGGCTCAGAATATTCATCTAGTATGTCTAACACAGACACAGAAGCAGAGATGGCTGAATTATATGAACCATCATCACCAGTTAACAAGAGATATAAAACCCCTTTAGAAGGGCAGGGAGAAAACATCGTAGACGTGGACGAAGTGGTGCAACAGAAATTTCAAGCCAATATGTTGCTGTTGTAGATTCAGATGGACATAATAGTTATGATTCTTTACATGATGTCAATAATTTGGTCATTAATCTTACCAACTATGAGTTTTTCTCCAGTGAATTCAGTGTGTTAAATAAAGGCCTTGGATATATACCTTCTTTTTTTGTCTCACATTTTGATATAGTCAATGATGTAAAAAGCTTCTGCAGACAGTTGAATTTAAAATATTTGTATTCAAATAAAGATTCCTCTTATGGCACGGGAGAGTCCACTGGCTTTAAGTTTAAGAAATCACAATTTATGCCCCCCTACCATAGCACTATTAAAACATTCGAACAAGTGATTCTCAAAGATTTACATCTCAAGCAATCAGAAATTTTTACAGCAGGTTTACCAAATTTGAGTATAGAAGAGCGACAGGCTTTGACATCTTTGAAAAATAATCCAGATATAGTGATAGTGGGGGCAGATAAAGGTGGTGCAGTGGTGATTTGGGAACGTGAGCACTATTTAAAAGAAGCAAATAGGCAGTTGTCTAATGAGGAATTTTATCAGAGTTTAACAATAGATCCAATACAGGAACATAAACAATTGATAGATGCATTTTTAGTGGAAGCTTGTCATTCTCACATCATAGACCAGTCAACGTTGAGGCAGTTAATAGTGGAATATCCTAAAACACAATACTTCTATATGGTCCCCAAGGTACATAAAAACATCATAAATCCACCAGGACGTCCAATAGTGGCAGGGAGGGGATCTTTAACAGAACTCCTTTCAGAGTATTTAGAATATAAGTTAAAAAAACTGTTGCCATATGTAACAGCAAGAGTACGTGACACACAACAGTTTTTGGCATTGATGGAAGACATAGTAGTAACACAAGAACAATATTTGGGTACTTTGGATGTACAGTCGCTGTACACCTCAATACCACATGCGGGTGGTATTGAGGCAGTACATTATTGGATGTCACAGTCAGGATTGTTTTCAGTGCAAGAACAAGAATTTTTGATTAAAACATTACAGATAGTCCTGGAACATAATACTTTTACATTTAACAATGGATGGTATATACAGATAAAGGGCACAGCCATGGGGGCAACATTTGCCCCCACATATGCTGACCTCTTTATGGGGTATCTTGAAGTACAATATATATATACAATTCCGGATTGTTTCATGGACGCATTGATAATGTGGCGGAGATACTTGGATGACTGTTGGGTAGTGTGGGGAGGTGAGGAAGAACATTGGCAGCTATTTGTGGAATATTTAAATAGTAATAGGTATGATATCAAGTTTATAGGTGGTATACACATTAAGGAGGTCCAATTTTTGGACGTAACAGTTAGAAAAAGTGATGCTGGAATTATGTATACTGATCTATATAGAAAACCATACTCTAAGAATGGATTTCTTTATGCAAATAGCTGTCATCCACCCCACACTATCCAGAATATACCAAGGTCCCAATTTCAAAGGGTAAGGAAAATTTGTTCTTCTGACAGTCAATACCAAAGACAAGCAGAGGATCTCAAGAATAGATTTCAAAACAGGGGATATGGCAACAGACAAATCCAACAAGCTTATAATGAAGCAACTACTATGGACAGGACCAAGCTATTAATGGACAGAGAACCTAGGGACAGTAGTCAATATGTAAGGTTTATAACAACATATGGAAGTAACACATTCCATATTAGAAATATATTGGCTCAACATTGGCATATATTGACATCTGATGGGTTTTTCAGCAGATTTGTGGATAAAGAATGTCATTATGCATATAGAAGAGGCAAAAATTTGGGTCAGTATTTTTCAACATTTAAAAAAGGTGAAATAAACAAAGTTAACAAAACAGTCACTGTGGGGAGCACCTTTTGTGATAATTGCAAATATTGCAAAGTTATAGCAAAAACCAAGTCTTTTACTTCAGTCAATACAAAAAGAGTTTTTGACATACGTCATTTTATCACTTGTAATAGCACCTGGCTTATATATATGGCAGTGTGTAAATGTGGTGCTTTTTATGTGGGGCAAACTTCTTGCTCATTTAAACAAAGAATTGCCCTACACATAAGTGATATAAAATGTGAACGCACCAGGAGTGCTTTATATAAACATAAATTAACACACACAACAGCACATTTTATTTTCATAGGATTGGATATGGTAGATATACCTAATATTAGTGATTATAGGAGACATGTCCTATTGACACAGAAAGAGAGAAGGTGGATAGTGAATTTAGGGGCTTTGTTTAAGCCAGGATTAAATGACCATTGGTGATTAATCTGTAGAGTATATTGGAATCAAATCTTTATGCCCATATATACATTTGGATCTTCATTTACCTATGTTTAATAGGTTAGTCATATGTTAAATCCAGGGTTATACAGTAATAGTTGAGTTATTTATAATTAGGTATTTGTGGTTATAAAAGTATCAGTACAGTTAGATATAAATTTACACTTAGGGATATATTTGGGTAGTAACATTATTTGAGGTTTATTAAGTTGGGGTTATTTTGATATAGCACTTGTAATTCTGTCACATATATACATGAATAAGTCTCAGAAAAAATAGTAGCTGCACCTTTAAATGTCAGCAGCAACTATGGGATATAATCCGGGCCTTTGCAGTGATTCTACGCACACTGAAGACGCTGAGAGCGAAACCGGCCACCGGTCTGTGTATCTGTGGGCAGATTTGCCAATAAACACGGTCGAACTTTCCTGCTGTTATATTTTATTTCTTTTTATGAGTGCTGGAGCGTTTGTGGATTTTATATATATATATATATATATATATATATATATATATATATATATATATATATATATATATATAAGACAGATCCTTGTAGTGAGTTACAAAAGTTGTATGTCTTTTGGCACACTACTTACAATCAATATGTCAATAAATATATTAGTTGTTTCTTGTAAAGGTGGCACATTACCTGACACAAAGGATACAAGGTAGATGCATCCAGTTACTGTGATAGCAGGCAATTCACAGCAAGGTCCTGACTAGCTGCACTTATGTCTGTAACAGCATAACACTTAAGGGTTAAAGCCTAACTGCTTGTACTGCATTTGTTAGTACTTAGTGCTCATGTTTTCAGCATGAATTCTACTTATTGCATCACAAATAAGTTGCTGTACCAATGGATGTGCATAGCTAGTGACCGTAGGTATATAAAGGTCTGCATCAGTTAGGCACTAGCTACATAGGATGGGAACATAAGAATAAGGTATAACCTATTAACTGCCCAGAGGAGTAGATATGTACAACAGGGAAGAACAATGAGACCTAGCCTAGCTTGACCAAACAGCCTACAGCATACATGTATGACCACCAGCTTGAGTGAATTGACAGTAAACTATGTGCTAAAGGATTTACATGCTACATACCATGACTTGGCAAATGCTTTTGACACAAGCTTCCACTCAGGAATAATATTAAAGTTAAATAAACTGGGAATAAACTGCTTTGCCACCTGCTGGATTGCCAGCTGGCTCACAGATAGGAAGCAGGAAATCAAAATAGGGTAAATTACTTCCACAAAGAGACCAGTCACCAGTAGAGTCCCCCAGGGTTCTGTGCAGGGATCTCTCATGTTTGGTATCTAGACAGAGCCAATAGCAAAGGGCTCTGTCTGACTAAGTTTGCAGATGACTGCAACCTAGGAGCAGTTGTTGAATCCTCAGATGACATGGCCAACTCATAGTAAGGTTTGTCCCAATTAAATAACTGATCTCAGAATCACGGAGTAAAACTAAATGCCAAAAAATTAATTATTATATCCTTTAGGAAGTCATCTATCCTAGGGAACTACCATGTTAACAATATGTCTGTATGTGGACAGTGACCTAACTTTTGACTAACATGTGTCTCTTGTTGTAAGAAAGCCCTTCTATATTGTGCAGCTTATAAACAAAGATGTTGTGTTTGGATCTGGGAATGTCATTGTCCCCCATTTACTCAGCTCTCATTAAGCCAGTCATACAAAATAATGCCTTCTTTGGTATGTATCTGTCCAGACACATGCAACAAGTGGAACACCCACGGAGATAAACAACATGTGCTATATGGATTGACTCAAAGTCCTGTCACCATACTTGGTATCCTACTGATTATTAAGAGGTGACCTGTGTCTGGCATACAAGGCATCCTTTGACCCAGTATTAATGGATTTACTGCACATCAGCAAGTCAAATGGCAACAGAAATACTCTGTCTAGGGATCTAAACCTCTTCTGCAACATTAAAAAACTGTTTGAAGGGAGAAGTATGTCTTGCAGAGGACACCTTTGCTCTGGAATGGACTCCCCAGCCACATGAAACAAAGTTCATCCATGTCTATATACAAGTGCAACTTGGATCTATGGATGGAAAACTGAAAAATTTCTCCAGAGCTGCCACTGTTCTACTAATGGACAGCTGCAGCTCCGAAATGCTTTATCCCACACATGGGGATATCTATGGTATGATTCCAGTTATGTTCATTAGGGTTAATATATAATTATTGACCATGGGATAGGAAAGGCCAATCTCCAACTAAATGGAATAGGTTAATTAGAGCACAAAAAGTAAAATTGGCTAGTCCTAGTACTTACCAATGAACCACTAATAATACATGGCATGTACGCTGTAGTTATATTTACCAATGAACCAATGAACCTACTAATAATACATGACATGTACGCTGTAGTTATATTTACCAATGGAGCAATGAACCTACTAATAATACATGGCATGTACACTGTAGTTATATTTACCAATGAACCAATGTACCTACTAATAATACATGGCATGTACGCTGTAGTTATATTTACCAATGAACCAATGAACCTACTAATAATACATGACATGTACGCTGTAGTTATATTTACCAATGGAGCAATGAACCTACTAATAATACATGGCATGTACACTGTAGTTATATTTACCAATGAACCAATGAACCTACTAATAATATATGGCATGTATGCTGTAGTTATATTTACCAATGGAGCAATGAACCTACTAATAATACATGGCATGTACACTGTAGTTATATTTACCAATGAACCAATGTACCTACTAATAATACATGGCATGTACGCTGTAGTTGTATTTACCAGTGAAGCAATGATCCTTCTAATAATACATGGCATGTACGCTGTAGTTATATTTACCAATGAACCAATGAACCTACTAATAATACATGGCATGTACGCTGTAGTTATATTTACCAATGAACCAATGAACCTACTAATAATACATGGCATGTACGCTGTAGTTATATTTACCAATGAACCAATGAACCTACTAATAATACATGGCATGTACGCTGTAGTTATATTTACCAATGAACCAATGAACCTACTAATAATACATGGCATGTACACTGTAGTTATCTTTACCAATGAACCAATGAACCTACTAATAATACATGGCATATACGCTGTAGTTATATTTACCAATGAAACAATGAACCTACTAATAATACATGGCATGTACACTGTAGTTATATTTACCATTGAACCAATGAACCTACTAATAATACATGGCATGTACGCTGTAGTTATATTTACCAATGAACCTACCAATAATACATGGCATGTACGCTGTAGTTATATTTACCAATGAACCAATGAACCTACTAATAATACATGGCATGTACGCTGTAGTTATATTTAACAATGAACCAATGAACCTACTAATAATACATGGCATGTATGCAAGTAGTTATATTTACCAATGAACCTACTAATAATACAGGGCATGTACGCTGTAGTTATATTTACCAATGAACCAATGAACCTACTAATAATACATGGCATGTATGCTGTAGATATATTTACCAATGAACCAATGAACCTACTAATAATACATGGCATGTACGCTGTAGTTATATTTACCGATGAACTAATGAACCTACTAATAATACATGGCATGTATGCTGTAGTTATATTTACCAATGAACCAATGAACCTACTAATAATATATGACATGTACTCTGTAGTTATATTTACCAATGGAGCAATGAACCCACTAATAATACATGGCATGTACACTGTAGTTATATTTACCAATGAACCAATGAACTTACTAATAATACATGGCATGTACGCTGTAGTTATATTTACCAATGAACCACTAATAATACATGGTATGTATGCTGTAGTTATATTTACCAATGGACTAATGAACCTACTAATAATACATGGCATGTACGCTGAGGTTATATTTACCGATGAAGCAATGAACCTACTAATAATACATAGCATGTACGCTATAGTTATGTTTATCAATGAACCAATGAACCTACTAATAATACATGGCACGTATGCTGTAGTTATATTTACCAATGAACCTACTAATAATACATGGCATGTACGCTGTAGATATATTTACCAATGAACCTACTAATAATAAATGGCATGTACGCTGTAGTTATGTTTACCAATGAACCAATGAACCTACTAATAATACATGGCATGTACGCTGTAGTTGTATTTACCAGTGAACCAATGAACCTTCTAATAATACATGGCATGTACGCCCTAGTTATATTTACCAATGAACCAATGAACCTACTAATAATACATGGCATGTACGCTGTAGTTATATTTACCAATGAACCTACTAATAATACAGGGCACATACGCTGTAGTTATATTTACCAATGAACCAATGAACCTACTAATAATACATGGCATGTACGCTGTAGTTATATTTACCAATGAACCAATGAACCTACTAATAATACATGGCTTGTACGCTGTAGTTGTATTTACCAGTGAACCAATGAACCTTCTAATAATACATGGCATGTACGCTGTAGTTATATTTACCAATGAACCAATGAACCTACTAATAATACATGGCATGTACGCTGTAGTTATATTTACCAATGAACCTACTAATAATACATGGCATGTATGCTGTAGTTATATTTACCAATGGAGCAATGAACCTACTAATTATACATGGCATGTATGCTGTAGTTATATTTACCAATGAACCAATGAACCTACTAATAATGCATGGCATGTACGCTGTAGTTGTATTTACCAGTGAACCAATGAACCTACTAATAATACATGGCATGTACGCTGTAGTTATATTTACCAATGAACCACTAATAATACATGGTATGTATGCTGTAGTTATATTTACCAATGGACTAATGAACCTACTAATAATACATGGCATGTACGCTGAGGTTATATTTGCCGATGAAGCAATGAACCTACTAATAATACATAGCATGTACGCTATAGTTATGTTTACCAATGAACCAATGAACCTACTAATAATACATGGCACGTACGCTGTAGTTATATTTACCAATGAACCTACTAATAATACATGGCATGTACGCTGTAGATATATTTACCAATGAACCTACTAATAATAAATGGCATGTACGCTGTAGTTATGTTTACCAATGAACCAATGAACCTACTAATAATACATGGCATGTACGCTGTAGTTGTATTTACCAGTGAACCAATGAACCTTCTAATAATACAATGCATGTACGCCCTAGTTATATTTACCAATGAACCAATGAACCTACTAATAATACATGGCATGTACGCTGTAGTTATATTTACCAATGAGCCTACTAATAATACATGGCATGTATGCTGTAGTTATATTTACCAATGGAGCAATGAACCCACTAATAATACATGGCATGTACGCTGTAGTTATATTTACCAATGAAGCAATGAACCTACTAATAATACATGGCATGTACGCTGTAGTTATATTTACCAATGAACCACTATAATACATGGTATGTATGCTGTAGTTATATTTACCAATGGACTAATGAACCTACTAATAATACATGGCATGTACGCTGTGGTTATATTTACTGATGAAGCAATGAACCTACTAATAATACATAGCATGTACGCTATAGTTATGTTTACCAATGAACCAATGAACCTACTAATAATACATGGCACATACGCTGTAGTTATATTTACCAATGAACCAATGAACCTACTAATAATACATGGCATGTACACTGTAGATATATTTACCAATGAACCAATGAACCTACTAATAATACATGGCTTGTACGCTGTAGTTGTATTTACCAGTGAACCAATGAACCTTCTAATAATACATGGCATGTACGCTGTAGTTATATTTACCAATGAACCAATGAACCTACTAATAATACATGGCATGTACGCTGTAGTTATATTTACCAATGAACCTACTAATAATACATGGCATGTATGCTGTAGTTATATTTACCAATGGAGCAATGAACCTACTAATTATACATGGCATGTATGCTGTAGTTATATTTACCAATGAACCAATGAACCTACTAATAATGCATGGCATGTACGCTGTAGTTGTATTTACCAGTGAACCAATGAACCTACTAATAATACATGGCATGTACGCTGTAGTTATATTTACCAATGAACCTACTAATAATACATGGCATGTATGCTGTAGTTATATTTACCAATGAACCTACTAATAATACATGGCATGTACGCTGTAGTTATATTTACCAATGAACCAATGAACCTACTAATAATACATGGCATGTACGCTGTAGTTATATTTTCCAATGAACTAATGAACCTACTGATACTACATGGCATGTACGCTGTAGTTATATTTACCAATAAGTGGAACACCCACAGAGATAAACAACATGTGCTATATGGATTGACTCCAAGTTTTGTCAAGGTAGCCACAGCGGAACTCCAGTCTGCTAATGATTGGCAGTAGATTTTCATGAACGCCGAGGTGCCAGCCCGACGTCCATCCTTCAACGAAGGCATGCCCTTACGCATGTCTTTTGAACACCTCCAAACAGCAGGGAGGGCATGCAGACTCCACACAGAAGGCACTCCCTGCACTCCAGCCGAGAATTGAATTGGAGAACCTCTTGCTGTGAGCCAACAATGCTACCACTACACCACCACGGCAGAATAAAGTCAAACAAATAATGGCCAACAATTGGAATATTTTGTTGGCAGACAATGATATAAGGAATATAGTGGGGTCAGAACCATCTTTTGTCTACAAAATGGGCAACAACTTAAAGAGAAAATTGGCACAAAGTTTGGGTAATATATTACAAGATAAAAGACATACTAGAATATGTGGCTGTTGTAGGCAATGTTTTGCCATATTAATAAAACTAAGGTTGCCTTTTTACAGGGGAATTGCAATTCTAAAGGTGTCATATATATGGCTAAGCGGATGGCCTGTCCTTGTTAGTACATTGGGAAAACAGAAAGAAGTCTTAAGAATAGGATATATGACCATCCATATAATATAACTAAAAAAGATAAGACCAATGCCCTGTACAGGCATGCTGAGATGAAAGGGGAAGGGCATATATTTAAATTTGCAATATTGGAGCAGATTAAAATGGGTCCAAGAGGGAGCAACCTGTAGGTATTGTTGGGGTACAAGGAAACTAGGTGGCAGTTGTTAACTGATGCTTTAAATGTTCCTGGGTACACTTTCTCACCCTACACTTTTATTTGTTTTTTTAGACTTTAAAGGTATGTTTCCAAAATGTCTCAGGATTCTAAGCTAACAGGTATAATATTTTCTAACACATATGACAATATCGCTTCCTTCATAGAAGAAAACATCGTATACTTTGAAAATCAAAAACAACTTTTTTCTTCATTTGCTGCAGATTGCATATGGTTATAGCAGGGCATTTAATTATAAATTATAACAAATCTACTTTTTTCTTATCTAAGGATATGAATAATATAAATCAATCACCCCATGCATTAACTTCTCACTTAATGAGCTTAGATACCTAGGAGTCAAATACAAATACGATGTTTACACTTTTTTCACATATATCCTAATCTACCTTTGAGCAGAATTAAAGCTGACCCAGAGAACTGGAATGAACCTAAATTTAGCTTGCTTATGATCTGCCATTAAAATGAACATATTTCCTAGGATGTTTCAGTTTTGTAATAATTTAGTCTCACATTTCCCATTCATCTTCTTCAAATTAGCAAATGTGAATGTCAAATAAGAATATTTAAAATATGTTTTGGGATAACAGTAATCAATGGATTAATTTAAACAATATTTTAGACACAAAGGCAGTTTAAAGTTACATAATTCACTTAATCTTTTATTCAATGTCAAGATTAGTTAAATTATTTTGCATTTCAAGATATTTCATAGCTATATTGATTCTTTTGATTGAGGCAATTTAATGCATTCCCCAAAACTTCCCTCTTATATCAAGGAATACTGCTATATGGTACACTACCAGACATTGAAGATGATAAGCCCCTCACATGTGCTCACCACTAAATTACATCAATATACAAACACTGGTAATTATGTGCTTAAGTGGTACTTAAGGGAGAGCTCATTTCAGTAAACCTTTTTAACAAGATCATTTCACTCAACATTTTAACCTTGTATTTTGCATCATGCACATGTTATATAGAGCTCTTTCTGATTACTTTTCCTGCTTGTGTTTTAATCATCATATTATGTTAATTATGTATCTACTACTAATACTGAATAATCTGTGAGTATTTCTGTCTCACTTGGACAGTGTCTGAAAATGGTCAGTCTTGCTCAGTGCACTACCCCTGTTAACAAATTTAATTGAATGAATGAAATAATCAATAAATGAATAAATAAATAAATAAATAAATAAACCTAACCTGAAGCTGTAGGTGTGTCAGCTGTGCATCCCCCCACAGAACTCATGGACTCAATGCTTTACTTGTTTCCCCTTTTGATTATTTTCAAAATAAATGGACTCTTTCTAAGCAACATGGAGGTAAGCATACCATATACCAAGCACAATGTAAATGAAGACACAACAAACCTGCATACATAGCATCACATGCACAGAAGGTAACAAGGTTCAGACAATATACATTATGAAGCATTACACAAGCCAGTGTTAGAATGAGATGCACTGATACAGATGGTTGGCTTCATGGTTCATATTACTCTGCTAGTTGAACCATGATGTCAACAGGTGAAATGCAATCAATCAGTCAGATAAGGACAGCATGACATATAAGTATTTCAGGGTGTCTGTCCAAAACACCAGGTAAGAACAGAATCAGGCACCACTAAACATGATAATTCAGTGATCTCTGTTACACTACTTGCTAACAGAGCTCCATGATCATATGGCATAAAGACAGACCTGTTGCCATTGACCTGCATGCTTGTTGCATTGTAACAGCTCAGTGGTAACAAAGCTGCATGCACATGCTGTGGAGGCTGACACTTGCTAAAAGACCTTCTTCCAGGATGTGTAAAAGCAGGACACTGCTAATAGAGCTGTTAGTCATTTAGTGTGATCTACAGATGCACAGGTTATGACCTCTACTTGTGTCCAGGAACCTCCTGGCATATCACTGACCCATAAATATGTCTTGCACGAGCATGACACACAACTGCTGAATGGAGTGGGCAACTTCTCCCTGGTATAGTATCAGTTCTGTCATCTCTTTGATGTGTTTCCCACCATTCAGTGTATTGTAAAAACTACGATATGGTGATAACACTGGCTATGTCCATTCTGCTGTTTTTTGTGTTACTTATAACATCATGGTGGGATAATCATGGACCCAAATAGACATCATCATGGCTTGCACTATGCTAGCCAGCTATGTAACAATCAGAATGGTGGTATGCTCAGTGCTACTGAAAAGTTGGACATCATGCAACTCATCCTCCCAACTGGTAGTTGCTTGTGTCAGCTGTAGGTTGCCCATCACTAAATTGTCCTCTGCATATCATCAAATGAAGGTGATGTGCAACTCACCAGGCATAACATATTATAATATAAATAATCTGGTATGAGGAGACTGTCTAGTCTGGTCAACTATACATGTAGCAAATAAAGAAGGTAACTGTCTCTAGCCCTCTGTTACATCTTTCCACATTGAAGTGTTTGTTTGGCCTGCTTGCTGTACTCTGCCTGAATACTGCTGATCTGTGGCTGCATTTTATGTTGAACTGAAGTTTTTCATTTAAGGTTTGGTCACTTATTGTTTGTATCTTATTATTTTATTACATTTGTTTTGTTTTAAGTTTTCTGTTCTGTTGGAGTATTAAGAGGTCTTGGCTAGGGTCAGTTAGAAAGGTTAGCAAAGAATTCCTTTGCAAACCATGAATAACATCAGATAATTAGTGGGAGTAGCTGAGAAACTGCATTCCTCTTTTAGTTAGAAATATCTATATTTAGCTGAAGTGTTTGTTTGACCTGCTTGCAGTACTCTAATTGAATACTGCTGATGTTTGTCCTGGCTGCATTTTATTTTTCCCACTCACCCTTGCAATTGACATTGTGTTGTTAAACTTGGTGGCTTTTGAGTTGCCAGCCCCTACTATAAATCTGATTTTGGACACTCTTCCCAGTCCCATCTCATCAGCTCATTCTACTGAGTACAGAGAGATCATTTGAGAAGGCCCATCCCCTTAGTTTCTTAACCTTGATTTAGTTTGCTTTTGTTGCTTATTCTTAACAATGTTCAATTGCATTTATTGTGATGGATTTATTACTGCTTGGCAGTAGTCTGATTAAATTGAAACTGTTATTCTAAGCCTCAGTTGTGCAGTGGTTAGCATTGCCACCTCACAGCAAGAGGTTCTCTGGTTCAATCCTTGGCTGGGGTGCCTTCTGTGTGGAGTCTGCATGTCCTCCCTGTGGTCGCATGGGTTTCTTCCGGGTGCTCCGGTTTCCTCCCACATCCCAAAGACATGCTGTAGGTGGATTGAACACTCTAAATTGGCCCTAGGTGTGAGTGTGTGTGTGTGTGTGCCTTCTATGGAAGGTTGGGCTCCGGGCTGGCAACTCGGCACCATAAAACTCCACTGCCAATCATGAGCGGACAGGTGATCTGCTGTGGTGACCCCTAACCGGGAAAAGCTGAAAGAAGAAGAAGAAGATTTTAAGCCTCTTCATTTTGGTTTAAGCACTTGGACTTCAGGCCACTTGTTTTACATTAAGAATGTTTGTAGTATGCACTCTTGTGGCAGGAGAGATGGCTGCTCTTCTGACCTGGGAATTGCTGGTCAAATTCTTATTGTGCCTGCTTATTTGAAAGGTCTGTGTTAAAAGAACGAACCATCATAATGTTGAGTACAACATACTCGACACAATATAATCAAAAGTTCAAAACCTCAAAACCTTAAAACCCTGAAAGAAAAATGTAAAGATTTTGTTTGTCCCACACCTTCCCTACACTAACATACAAAACACACACATACAACCAATGCATACAAACCCCTACACACTCACATCATTCAAACACCTACACACCTACACAAACACACCTACTTTTAAAACAAAGTGGGGGGCTTCGACCCCCACACCCCACAACACCCCTAACTAAATATACCAACTCCAAGATCACTGTACATTGGGGAAAGGGCAATTTCCTGGTAATCGCAAAGTGACTTCTTACACAAGCGATTTCCGGGAAATTGCCGTTTCACCAATGTACAGCGATCTCAGAGTTGGTATATTAAACAAAGCAGCCTCTTACCTAGCCATTCCAAACAGTGTAGTGTGTCTATGTCACACGCTACACTGACTAGGATGGCCGACCGAAACATTTCCAAATTCCAAATTTCGACATTTGGAGTCTCCAATTACATGAATGTTTGATCAAAGTTTGTCGAGTATGTTGTACTCAACATTTTGATTGTTCATTCATGTAAGATAAACTCTTATTTGAGCTGTTTTTTTTTTCTGAAATTGGTGCACTTTGTTTTCTGTAGCATAGCCTAGATTCAGACCTGCTGAATATAGCTCTGTTTGTATAACTTGAGAAGTAATAAAGGCCATCTTTTGTTGGAGATGTTTCTCCTGCACCTTAGTGGCAGGAATGTGCAGTTAGAACTTTTCTGATTTAAGGTTGTTGAAACAGGGCTCACTGTTGAGCTATTTTATTGGTTAATTTGTTTAAATCAGTTTGCTCATTTGCTACACAAGCAAATCCAAGTCATCCGCTAATCTCTGCAAAACTTAAGTAGAATTTTTCACTGTATATTGCACTTTTGAACTGCCTTTTTACCATATCCCTGCTTATTTGAATAGTTTTTTTTCTGAAATGTCAGCACTTTGTTTGCTGTAGCTTAGACTAGATTCAGACCTGCTGAATTTAGTTCTGTTTGTATGACTTGAGCACTAAACCAGGCCATCTTTAGTTGAAGAGAGCATCCCTGCACTCTAGTAGCAGAATGTGCAGTTAGAACTCATCTGATTGAAATTTGCTGGAACAGGGCTCACGTTTTGAGATTTTTATTGGATAATTGTTTAGATCAGTTTCCACTCATTTGCTACATAAACACTGCATTTTTGCATTGCGCACTGCCACTCAGTGGTGGAGGCCCAATCACTTTTGTCAACAAATTTTCCCTTAGTACTCAGCTGCTGCTCCATCGGTGAGTTGTTGTGATTGTCCCTCACTGACAGGTGATTCATTCAGCAAAACTCCTGCGGTAATAACACAGATCCTACCCACTATTCGTATTTTTTGTCCACTTCTCCTGGCCTCTACTTTACATGGTCCTTCCTGTCCTCTCCCTGTTTACTGACCACATCAACTTACCAAGCATTATGGATGGGCAATTTCCCACAGTTTCTCCAGTCAGCCTGGTCGACCTGGGCATCCTGAGGCAATGTAGCAATTGCCTCATATATACTGACAACCCACTTCTTCTACTCCATATAAATTCATCATGTGACAGATGTATCTATATCAAGAACCTAGAATCCAGGCTCTTGCTCACCAGTCGGCTCATCTGATACTAAGCAAGTTGTCAGCAAGCACACCTCACCTCCTGCACCTACCAAACCAACAACACATAAGCCTACATATGAGGAGGCCCTTACAATAAGCTTACCTAAACATCAGAGACCTCTCAAACACAAATACAAGCATGCTTCACATAAGACATCCTCTGCGGAACATAGTACACATAATATATCACACACCAGTGTCTCACCAATCAAGCCCCTAAGGCATAACACACAAACAAATATCTTAATCATAGGCAGCTCAATCGTAAGACATGCAGATGTCCCTCTCACAGGTTGGATAAGGAAAAGGTCATGGTCAGCTGTTTGTCAGGTAACAGTATCTGCCACATCACGCATGCACTCGTCTCTTAACAACAGGCATTGTTACGGCTCCGTCATAGTCCATGTTGGTGTGAGCAACTTGAGACATACCTCAATGGACTATATGAAGACAGACATGACTGCGCTCTCTGATTATGTGTCTCAGGCAGGTATGTCCCTTGCCTTAAGCAGCATTCTTTGCTTAGGATGATACCTTAATAAACTGATTGACTTCAGCAATTGGCGTAGTTTCTAGTGTCATTCAAACGGGATTCAATAACTGTCAGCCTGGGATGACATGGTTGACAGACCTTGATGCTTTGCCAGAGATGGTCAACATCTGTCACCCCGGGATTTCGATTACTGACTAAGGCTCTTGCCATCCTTATAGTGCCCTTTTTAGGCAATGTCACAAGAACAAAATTCCTGATGTAAAAATACCCACTAAAAACTACCCCAAAGTTATACTGCTAAATGTTAAGAGTCTAAACCAGAAACTGCACTTAGTGGAAGCAGTCCTCTTCCTGGAAGATGCTGACATTTGTGCAGTCACTGAGACCTGGGTTAAGGTTGCAGAGAGCACCCCAGCTATACCAGGTTACATTTCCTTTCACACATTTAGACCAAAAACTGAAAGTGTGAGAACTAAAGGATGTGGTATATCAATATTCATTAAAGATAAATACACTTCTAGATTGGTTAAACAGCAAAATTCCCTTAAATTATGTCAGGTGCAATTGACTGTAGGTAACACCCCTCTTCAGGTCATTGGCAGCTACAGGACCCCTCTTCATGAATCAGGACATCCACTCAGCCTACTTGGATCTATTTGAGTTAATCAAGATACAACCATACATCCCAGTTTTGGGTGACTTTAATTACCTGTTCATAGACTGGGTAAATTATACATGTTCTAACTCACTTGCCCAAAGGTTCCTGGACTTCTTTAACTCCAATGCCCTGGAACAGCAGGTTGACACTGCCACAAGGGGGTCAAACATCCTGGACCTGTTGCACATCAACATGGGGGACTGATTCACCAGCCCCAGTGTGTGGCCATCTCTGGTGAGGTCTGACCACAAATCAGTCTCGCTAGAAGTAACTATAACACAAGACTCCCCTTAGCAACAACTAGATTAAAAAAATTCTCCAAGGCCAATTACAACCTCTTATGTGACAGCACAAATAGCTTCATAGCCTTTCCTCCCACTGATGGAAAAGATGCCTATGCTTAGTTATACACCAATGCTTTATACAAGCACCTGTAAAATTGTATTGACTCTGTTGTACCAAATAGAACCAAAGCAAGATCTTCAAGGAAAAACAAACCTGCCTGGTGGACAACTTCCTTTAATAGGCTATACAACAGGAGAAAGAAATTGCTGTGTAAGAGTAGGAAAGAATGGTCTCAAAACTGGAAACACTCCCTCCTCAATTAAGCAAGCAAATAAGACTCCTAGTGAAGTCCTCCAAAGCTAACTACGAATCCAAATTAGCTTCCCTAACTAAGGATAACCACAAGGCATTCTTTAGTTACATCCGTAACCTCAAAGGTAAGGCCCAGATTTGTGCTGCCCTGAGCCCCACCTAGTCTTAAACCAGCCATGCTCATGGGTGTACACAAAGATCTCTGTACTTGTGTGGGGAGATTATGTCATTATTTCTTAAACATTACTCTCAAACATTTATTTTGGGTTGAGCTGTGGACAGTGTGGTCATTATTTTTTTAACTTTCTTCACAAACTTCAGAAGGGGACCATAATGCGTCTATAGCTCATATAGGCAGAGTGTACTGTTTCTAGAAGTAACAAACTGTAATTATTTATGTATTTGACATTTGTTAACCTGGTTGGTCTAACTGAGCCAGGAGCCCATTTTCAGTGAAGACTCAAGGAGAAAAGCTCCAGTGCAGAAACAATTTTAATACATAAGCAAAAAATACAGTAGGTAAGCTAAAAACTTTAGATCAGTGAAACAACTTTTTTTTTTTTACAGCAAGAATAAAACTGTAGGTAATACACAGACAAATCAGTAACAGAACATTTCTAATACATTGGTGTTGTTTTAAAGGTTATAATTCTAATACAGAGAGAAGAATTTAAAGCAGAGGAAAATACATAATATACATGTAATGTGGAGCACAAGCTAAATGAGTGTAAATCATAAAAGTGAGAATATGAGTTAAGAGAGAAAAAACTAAGGTATGGTGGTAAGATATGTGTATGTGATAAGAGGGAAAAATACAATGGTGTAGCAGGTCAGTTAGGATCCTGACAGGGGCAAGACTTGGTGTTAAGTAGGTGTAGTCTAAGTTCCTTTTTGAAGTGTCTTGGGTGGGAAATGGATCTAATATGTAAAGGGAAGTAATTCCAGGCCTGGGCTACAGTACATTTATAACGTAGTTTACCAACATTTATGTTAGGTTGATAAGTATCTAGGAGTTGCTAGTTGGATGTGCACAGAGGACGAGTGAGGGTGTAAGGGGATACAAGGGAGGACAGGGATGGCCAGGTGGATGGGTGGTGTAGTATAGTGTGTGTGATTTGAAATTGTGATAGTAGGAGCAGCTGGGTAATTCTAGCCATTGAAGAGAGCTGAGTGCAAGATAGTGGTGAGAGTTGTAATGGGAGTTGGTAGCAAATCTAGTTATTTTATGGTACGTTTGCTGGAGTTTAGATAAGGTGGTGGTCTGTATGTTAGTAAGGATTGGGCAGCATACAGGAGGGAGGGGAGGAGGAGAGCCTGTGCCATGGAAAGTCTAGTGCTTCAAGTGAGGACTTTTCTATTTCTGTAAAGTAGTTTCATTTTGGTGTTGTTTTTAATACTTTGAAAGATATGCAGGTTAGATTTTAGCTCATCATCTGTGATGGTACCTCGGAGTTAGGTGTTGGGTTCAGGAAGTATGGTGGTCTTGTTAGAGGATGTGATGACAAAGGTTATTTATGATCTGACAGAGAACAACAGAAAAAAACAGGAGTTTAGGTTTTTGGGGTTTAAGATGAGCTGGCTATTTGACAACCATTTTCTATGGATAAAAAGGAGTCTTGAGTCTGAGCATGGAGGTCTGAAATATTGTTGGAAATGGAGGTGAGTGTGAAATCGTCAGTATATGGAATAAGGGAGGATAATTTGCAAGCTGTGTGGTGAAAATACAGAAGAGGAGGGGGCCCAGGATGGAACCTTGGGGTACCCCAGATGTGATGGGAAGACAAGGGGAGCAGGAGGTGAGCCATTTGACAAACTGTTTATTATTAGAGAGGTAACTAGAGAACCAGCTAAGGGTGGAAAGTTTAGATAGAAGAAAAGAGACAGTGTCAAAGGCTTTTGAGAGGTCAAGGAAAAGGCAGGACACAGGTTTATTGTTATCTTTGGCCTCAGCTACTGTTTGAGTAATTGCCGTACTGTGGTTTGGCCAAAATCTATGTTGTGTTGGTGTTAGAAGGTTTTCCTGTAGGAGAAAATTGAGCAGCTGAGTAATAATGCATTTTTCAAGCATTTTAGAGAGAGTGGAAAGGATGGCTATGGGTCTATAGTTGGATGGGTCAGCACAATTACCCCCGTTATGCAGAGGGATGATGAAGAAAGATTTCCAGATATCAGAGACTGTGGCTTCCTGAATGGATCTATTGATTAGAAGGGATACAGAGTAGGCTATAAATTTGGCTGCTAGTTTGAGGAAGATAGGAGGAAGGTTATCTGTGGAGGGAGAGCAGTGTTTGACCTTAAGCAGGAGTGATTTGATGTAGGCAATTGAAACAGGTTGAAAGGTAAAGGGGGTTTTCAGTTGTGGGTTGGAAGGAGTAGAAGTAAGATTTGTGTTGTGGTTATATGAAATATTATTATAATATTTTTTTTTTCATTTTCTTCACAATCAAACATCTGGTGCATAGCATATATAGGTGTCTATCTTTTGGGGGATAGTGAACATATATGCTGTTTATATATGTCTGACATTAAATATGTTATGTTCCATTTGTTTTTTCAGTTTTGCCCCAGTCTGACATCACAGTGATCCACAGAAGGTGTCTTCCTTTTGGGAGTAGGGGGATGAGGAGGCATACTGTATAAAAATATGACAGCAGCAGCTTCAAAAATGACTGTGGACATTTATACCTTAACTTTAATTCCAATTTAACACCAGAGAGTGATGCACAGAAAGTGACTACCTATTATGAGGTGAGAGTTGGAGGCAGCTACTATTCCCAGATATAGGCATTCTCACAAACATTTGCTTTCTCAAGTTTATTGTGAAATGGAGTTTGATCAGCTTTGGGCATTAAAAGTTGGATAAAACATATTCCTTCCTTCCTTGAATCAAAAAAGTAGGATTGAATTTCTTTACTATCTGTATTATTTTGTTTAGCCATCATTGGATCAAAAGACTGAAAAAAAAAAGCTGTAAAATGCACCACGGAGCATCTGTAACCCTATGGCTTCTGGGGCTTGAGCATCTTCCTGCTTACTTTGGTTATTACAGGGTAATCTTGTTCAGTTAGAGTGTGCTGAAAAATGCAGAAAAAAGCAGAGATGAAGAGTAAAACTGAATTTTTTTCCATAATCATGGTTTTCGTTCATGCAATCACTGGATGAAAAACTCTACAACTCTAAAATGCATTTCAGGACATCTAGAAACCTCTTAGCTTAATACTGTTATTTCCACTGCACTTCTTACAGTGTAGTCTTGGTTAGTTATAATGTACTGAAAGGATATAGGGAAAAACAAAAGTTAACAGTAATTTCCTTCTTTTAGCAATGGTTTTGTTCATACAATATTATGCAAAAGTTGTTTAAAAACTCAGAGGAGTGCAGTCCTGGTTAAATAGAACACATTTAATGAATGATTGAATGAATACCAGTAAATCCAAAATCACGGAAGCACTCCACCAGCTAAACACCAGATCGCTTTATTCAGTAATGCAAAGAACAAATCCACAGAAAACGTAAACGCTATTTTTAAAAAACACACAGTATGCGTTTTCGTCTCCAAAAGCATGTAAGACTTCATCAGACAACCATAAAATCTCTAGTAACACATAATATACTCTCATGTGGTTTAAGCCAATGATTGAATGAATGAAGGAATAACTGCAGAATGAAGGAATGAATATATAACAGTAGGAAAAAACTGAGGAGTAAGACAAACTGAGGAAAAGGGGAGAAAGGTTATCTGGATAGTGATCTAGATACCCATCATACCTACCCTGTTTTCTTGGGTCTATATTACAAGATCGAATGCTTAGGTGATTGAACACCTAAACATCAAACGTGTAATATCAAAAGCAAAAAACAGCAAATAGACGTTTTAATGCAGGGAAAGATTTCCCTTGGCTGTTCGCCAGATTTTGCCATTTTGTCTACTGTAGAGCGATCTCGGAGTTGGTATATTTAGTTAGGGGGTGTGTGGGGGGTGAAGTCCCACACTAAGCTTGGATGCAAAGTTTTTTTTTTCCCCGTGGCCGACCGACGTGTTTTCCTGCACCGTTCGACGTTTTTAGGTTCGATAATACAAGTTTGATGTTTAGGTGTTCGATCCTGTAATAAGATGCATTTTCTTATAGTATTATTCTATCACACTTCCCCATCTGCCAATTAAACTTACACCACATGCACCCTATTTCTTAGCTTTTCTGCTGAAATTGTTAAGTTCTTGTTTTGTTTCACTTTTTAAGATATAGTCCACTGTTTTTCTTACCATCCTAGTCACCTCGCAGTGCACCTTCTTCAGCACTATGACCTTTAGTCCCATATAAGGCCTCCAGAACTACTTCACAAAGTACTCCAAATTAATCATAACCACTCTCTGACAAATGCTCAATATCACCTTTCATCCACTGGACTCCACCCCATTACTATTTTAGATCCTAACATTTAATTTGTTCCTGTTGTTAACTGTTTACTTTTGGTTTGATAGTTTACATTTTCTTTGATCTCATCTAAGTCCTTTTTCTGTTCTGGGCTTCTTCATAGGAATCACAGGAAAAGTCAGCTGAGTCTTGCGACCAGTATGCCTCATCAATTCCCACCCTAGGTTGGACTTCCCTTTGCAAGGAGGGCTAAGGTAGTCAATCCTGAGGTCAGTTTATGACTATCCATCCAATTATCTAGGTTCTGTTTGAAGGCAGATAGAGTATCACACTGAGTGATGTGCAGGGAAGTTTATTCCAGAGGTATGGATCGTGTCTCTCCACCTACTTTTATTTATTTGGTATTGCAAATTTGGATCCCTGGTCCTGGCATTAGTGGCACTGTTTGATTTGTGAATGTGCAAGAGATCCAGAACCACTGAGTTGCTAATAGCTCAGAAGGCCAAGGCATAGATTCCCCTCTGAGTAAGGGGTGTTGTTTTCTATTATCAGCCTGATTAGTACTGGGTATAATCAGATGATAATGTCTTTTGATCTGGATGGTATCCTCCAGGCAGTCAGCTGCATTAAGTATTAAGACTTCCTGACCACTGTTGTCACATGGTGATCAAAAGAGAGGGAATTATCAAACCAAGTTCCTAGGTCTCTTACTACACTCTCATTTTAAAAGTGATTCTATGCTGTATGCTGGGGGGAGAGGGGTGCATATAAAATGTGATAATGTTGTACTTTTTAGTATTTAACTTGAGCACATTCTCAGTACACCAGGTATTTACAACTGTATATTCTTTTTGGAGAACCTGGGTATCAGGGGGGTCTTGATAATGACTCCCAGATTACAGCCATCTATCAACATAGTTAGCCAGAGGTCTTGTATTTTGGTCTGGAGATCAGAAAAGCTACATGGAACACCACTTGTTGCCTTCTTACTGCCTGATGTTGCACCTGCCACTCAAACTGTGTTCAATATCCAACACAGGGCTCAGTTTATAATGCATTTATTAAGTATGTTAGCATGGAGGATGGTGTCAAAGGCCATAGCAATATCAAGGTATGGCATGTCAACAGAGTGACCACTGTCAGCAGCTTGTCTTACCTGTTCAAAACAGTTTACCAGATTGACTGGACAGGGTATACCCTTCATAAAGCCAAACTCTTGTGGCTCTAGCCTGATGAGATTATTAATGTCAGAATATATCAGGTTGGTTATAACATGTTCCATAGCTTTGCAAATAAGACTCATCAAGCAGGTATTTCAATAGTCTTTCCTTTTTACTGAAATTATATGTTGGTATATTGGTAATTCCTACTGGGCCCAAGAAGGTGGCGTTATTCTGTATGAGTTCAGTGTAGTCATGGATGCTGTTTCTTAGTTTTCTAATGTAGCTAAAGAAGGATTTGTAACTGTCCTTGGCTTCAGAAATTTCAGAATTGCTTTAGTAGACTTAGAGGTAATTTTGAATTTTCTAGTCAGATTCCTGATAGTACCCTTGACCTAATGAATCTGCTGAAAACTTTAGTAAGTCTTTTCTTTTATTGTAAATTTTGTATATGTCAGTTAACCACCACATTAGCTTGCTTTTAAATTTCCCATTGCAGGGGGACTACCTATTCTTTTCATTCATGTAAGTGGGCATACAATTCTCTTGTGAACATATATACAGAGGCCATGTCTAGTGTACTAATGCTACAAGTGAATTTTGAGACTTCATCAAAGAATTTGATGAAATTTGTCTGGCATATTGATTTTAGAGGGTTTAGAGATTCTGAGGGAGGTTATTAGCTTATGATCTGACTTTACTTAGGAAGAAGAGATAAGTCAGGGGAACTGTGCAAGAAGAAGCTTTATGAGTAAGTACCAGATCAAGAATGTTATGTCTGCTATTGGTGGTGGTAACAATCTGATCAATGAAGTTTTTGTTGATTAGAGCCAAACGCTTTCGAAATTATTCTGCATTGGATGTGCAGGCATTCCACTATACTGAACATTGTTAAGGTCTCCCATAATGAAGGACTTATTTTTTTTATTGCGAGTTTGTCGAGTACAGTTAGGAGCCTTACATGGACCTGAGGGGACATTGTGTTCTGTAACATGCTATAAACTAATAGCTGATTGGAGCCTTACATGGCCCTCAGGGGACATTGTGTTCTGTAACATGCTATAAACTAATAGCTGATCAGAGCCTTACATGGCCCTCAGGGGACATTGTGTTCTGTAACATGCTATAAACTAATAGCTGATCGGAGCCTTACATGGACCTCAGGGGACATTGTGTTCTGTAACATGCTATAAACTAATAGCTGATCGAAGCCTTACATGGACCTCAGGGGACATTGTGTTCTGTAACAGGCTATACACTAATAGCTGATCGGAGCCTTACATGGACCTCAGGGGACATTGTGTTCTGTAACAGGCTATACACTAATAGCTGATCGGAGCCTTACATGGCCCTCAGGGGACATTGTGTTCTGTAACAGGCTATACACTAATAGCTGATCGGAGCCTTACATGGCCCTCAGGGGACATTGTGTTCTGTAACATGCTATAAACTAATAGCTGATCGGAGCCTTACATGGCCCTCAGGGGACATTGTGTTCTGTAACATGCTGTAAACTAATAGCTGATCGGAGCCTTACATGGCCCTCAGGGGACATTGTGTTCTGTAACATGCTATAAACTAATAGCTGATCGGAGCCTTACATGGCCCTCAGGGGACATTGTGTTCTGTAACATGCTATAAACTAATAGCTGATCTTGTCAATCATGATTTGGAGCTCACTAAGTTCAGCTTTTGGGTTTGTAAGGATTGGCCCAGAGGTGATATGGACCCCAACAAATATTGATGCCTCACTACAACTGCCACTTGGGGTTGAAGGCATGGTAGGCACAAAACTCTGGCATGGAGGGAGTACTTTCTGGACATTTGAACTAAGTTTCAGTCATTACACTTATGTAGATGCATTCCAAATGCAGGAGTACCTTGAGGTCAGACAGCTTTTTGTTCGTGTGGCATTGAGCAGGACCACCTTGATTTGGTCCTGTCCAGGCTTTGATTTGTTAGTTCAGATAGAATATTCATTATCTGGAATGAACTTAAAAAAAGACACCGGGGGGCAGCAGATGCTTCAGCCAATATAAAAAAGCCCTTATATGAGAGGTGCAGACCATCCTTTTGCAAAGCAAGTAGGCTGTCTAGCATTTTGCTCCACATGACACATACTAGATCCCTCTGGAATGATACCAAGTATTCAGTCAATTGTTGAAGCGAGTTGTCTTTTCTTTCTTCCTAGGCATCATTTTCAAAGAAGGAAGGAAGGATTATTCTCAGTATCAACATCTTGCCTGCACTAGTGGCATGCATGAAGAGCTCAGACATGTATCTCTCTGTATATTCCTCAGGGTTCTGTACCCCATATCATTCACTCCCACTTGTACAACCACTGTGTCATAATTATATTTGCTTGATGAAGGGGTCTTGAGGGGTCTAGAGACATCTGTGATCCTGGCACCTAAAGATCAGTTTACTGTCACCCTGTCCTTGTCCTACCTAGTCAGTGGAGAGTCAGTGTGTCTTACTATGGAGTCACTGATAACTTGAATGTTTTTGTTAGAGACAAGATCAGGTGTGTTGGCTTTGCAGTCATTTAGCCTATAGTGACTCTTTGTGTTTGGATACAATGTGATGATTGGGTTTTGCTGAATCCTGATCCTTATGGGTCTAGTAGGCTTTGGTAAGGAATTTTTTTACAGCATCAGCAAAAAACATTACATATGTGCCAGAACAGAGTTACATAGACTTCAGGGAGCATGTAATGTGTTCTGTAACATGCTATAAACTGATAGTTGATCTTGTTAATTTTGATTTGGTGATCATTAACTTCAATTTATGGGTCTCTACAGATTTGTCAAAAGGTGATACAGACCCCAAAAAATATGGATGTACCACCACAAGTGCCACTGAGTATGAAGGCATGGTAGGTACAAAGCCGTTGTATAGAGGGAGTGTTTTCTAGACATTTAAACCAGGGTTAAGTGATTACACATACATGGATGCAATGTTCACAGTCTATTTGTGAAGTGATTATACATTTCACAAACAGAGTTACGTGGATTAAGTAAGAGTTGTTTTATGCCTACTTAAGAAGACAAGGTGAACTGTGCAGCATGTTGTATGGTTACGTATAATTTACCACAACAAAAGTCTGATGTATTGATGGAGTCGGGGATACTTAGGTTGGATT
This sequence comes from Protopterus annectens, assembly GCF_019279795.1. Classification (NCBI taxonomy): domain Eukaryota; kingdom Metazoa; phylum Chordata; order Ceratodontiformes; family Protopteridae; genus Protopterus; species Protopterus annectens. Next base: position 489,487,578 of record NC_056731.1, read on the forward strand.
AGGTAAAAACTGGAAACTCAATGTGCCCACATCTAGGCAGTGCACATTTCAACCCCACTGTGCTAAGCAACACTACTTGCAGTATAAAGCAAGTAAAGAAAATGAATCAATCAATCAGAAAACAACTAGGGCTCCAGACAGTAGTGCTACTTTTCCAGAAACAGCTGCAATTACCCTCCTGTTATCAGAATAACTTACGGCTGGCTCCTAGATGACCCACACACTTGTCTGAAACTGTATATAAACTGTAATATTTTGGAAAATGGAAATAACAGTGAAAACCCAATCTTAATCTTGCAGTTACACGTTCATCCCCTGGTTCCTAGGGGAAACATCATTCATTACAAAGGGTTAAAGGGAAGCTGCACTTTCCTATTTCATTAGAATCTTCTTCATACGTCATCCCTTTTCTGTAACCATCCTCATTGTTGATGCCATCTTCAGTGAGACAGAGCAACTTTTCCAAGTCCTGTGTGAGATTCAAGGCTAACACACCGAATAAGACTGGACTATATACTGTACAAACCTAGTGGGACCTCAGTTGTCCCTACTTTATCACCTGTTAGTTTACCCTGACTTTGATCTTTTTGGTCTTTGTAACATAAGCAATTCTTCCCATCTACAAAATGTTGTGTCCACTCCTATTCTTTTCATGTTTGCAAGAAGTCTGCAATAAAGGACAAAGTCAAAAGCTTTTTTAAGAGTTAGATAAAGTCATCAACAGTTGTGTGCATTTCCACTTCCCTGGTGAGAGGATCATAGAAAAGAATCAGGAATCTGCCTTAAGTAAATCCATGCAGGAATTTATCGAGCATCCCGTCTGGGTCCATGAATCATTTAAATCCTGGCTTGAAATACTACCTTTGTCATTTTGCCCACTGTTGAACTGATGATAATCAGGGTGTGGTTTCCTTGGATATTCCCTGCTGTGCTCTTGTAGCATTACTACTTGCCTACACTGATGTAGGGCCAGCTCCTTCCTAATGGACTTACTGCTTAGCTCTTTCAGGTCTTACCAAAACCCAGTAGCCAATTTTACGACATTTTATGCTGTCTCAACTGGTCCCTAGGGCCTTGCACTTCAAAAGACATTTTGGTGTACTTTTTTGCCCAAGTGTTTTCTCTCCAATCTTGCTTATCCCTATAGATTCCTGCCCTTCTCCTTATTTGGTAAACACTATTATGAAACTATCCATGTGGAATTTTTGCCTATACCTTAGTCTTCTTATATTTTCCATTTGCAGGTTAATTTCCTTCCTCCCTTATTCATTTCCCTTACATACCTTTAGAAGACTTCCTCTGTTTCCCTCCTTGTCCTCCTGGGACACTGTGTAACCTGGTTTCTAACTTTCTTGGCTCAGAGATGTATTAGTACTTCCTTAGGTTTCTGTACCTCTTTCCTTTTTCTTTGTTTTTCTTCATGAGTGTATTCTCTTCGTTAATGAACAAAATCATTTTCTTTTTCATTTTACTTTGTTAATTCGTAGGTTAGTGTGACAACCCACCACTGGAACAGTAATCAAGGAGCCTCGATCCTCAACACTGGCAACAGTGGGGAACTTACACTGGGAGGATTACAAGTACACACACAGTATTTCCAGATGCAGCTCTCTGCATCAAGTGCAACTTCCCTCAAGAGCACACAGAGACCACAGTCAGTCCGGGGCTAGTTTCTCCCTCTTTCTCCAGATCCCCAATAAGGCTCCCCACTGGCACAGCTATAGAGTTGAGATCTTAGCTGAGTGGCTAAGCCAAGATCTCCAGCACCCTCTCTGTTCAACCAGTGCTTCATGTCCCTGCTCAAGTAGCTGACACACACACTCTTTGAGGTTTGATTATAAACACACACACACACACACACACACACACACACACACACACACACACACACACACACACCTGGGAAAGGCTGGCACAGGTTTACTAGCTATGCCTCCTTTTGACCAGACTACAAGGTAGTTATCCCTGCCACCAGCCAACTCCTTATCACCTTCATTAAGGCCCTTAACAAAGGGTGTCGAATCTTACTGTGTAATGTTACTATTAATACAAGTGGTAGTTTGACCAAGAGCAAGGCTATTAGTAGTGGCCTACACAGTGTCACCAAATAAATACGCAAGTACTCTCAGAACTTAAATTTGTCTCGCAGCCACAATGAAAGGTTCAACTATATTTAATAATAAATAATAAAAGAACAAGAAAATGCTCAGTATATATTCACAGTGACATCAGAGTTCAAAACCACAGGAAAAATGTAAAACAACATTGCAGGACAGTCTCAAATAAATAAAAAAAAAATCTAAACTATGCTTCACTATATTCCTGACTGAATCTAAGATAATTAGTATACTCTAGTTAACTTGGATGCTGTGTGTGTGAGCAAGACAGGTGTGGTGAATGGTTCCTCTAGTTGTTGTCAGATCCAAGACAGAATACAGAATGCTGTGTGTCTCTTGGAGACTTTTCAAATTAATATTGCAAATATTACTGCTAGGATAGCTTACAGAATGATATAATTTCTTGTCATTTGACTGTATCCCATGTGAAACCCTCACTGCTGGTGTATTTAATATCTACGTATGAAAATACATAGACCTCAAATCTTTGGCAGTTGCTGGAAGCCATAAAACAATTCCCTTCCTTCCTGTTTTCAAAACTAGTAATTAGTTCACCTTAAAGATGATGCAGAGTGCTCCCTAGTATAGACATTCTGTCTCTAGTTGCCATAAAGTAATTTAGTTGTCACTTTTTTCTGAAGTTAACCTCCTGTATTCCAGTTTCTACTGTTAAAATATATACATTTAAACAATTACAACAGTGTATGTACATTTCTATTCTCTTCCAGCAGGGCACACTGTAGATACATCTTTAAGCTCAGTACTTTACAAAATACCTTTTTTAACACACATGTCTGTACAGACCAGTTTGATATACACATGACATACAGTTCTAATACATTTGCAACACAAGCATCTTATATAGATTATGCTGATACTCACAAATGACATATAAGTATTTACAAAATTCCAGATAGCTGTGCTGGCAGTATATGCCTTTGTCACAGTTAGTATTAGGTTGACTGCTGTTGTGAGCTATTTTAAGCCTAGCCTGTTATCCCATCTGAAACTCAAACCCTGCACCTTGTCTCTATAAGGCAAACACCTTAACCTTTATTTCAGTGATAGTCCATCATTTTCAATTCCTTTGTTCTCTTACTACCTTTGTAGATCCTCATTTATGAATGGTCCTGTTTAACAATACTGTAGTCCCCTATAGTTCCAGTCTTTGGTTTTTGTATTCTTGCATGGCACCTTTTTTACAGCCAGTATAAATGATACTGTGGTGTCAGTTTTCATGTCTGGAACTCTGAATCATAGACCTCATTCTCCCTTCAAGGGATAGTATTTTGTTCTGGTGCCTCTCCAGGCCATGAAGCTTCCCTCTTGGATGTTAAATTTATCCATTTGTTCCTCACGGCAGGAGCCATAATACTGATTTGTTCCCCTCGATGCAGTAGTTGAATGCCTTGAAAATGTAGGGGATCACGGCTTTTTTATGCAGCCATAATGTCTCCCTGTTGCTTGCCGTCTAAGTGCTCAGGTGACAAAACTCACTTCTGTGAGTGAAGCTCCTAATGCAGCCTTGCCTTCCCATCTCAAGCTGGAAGCTGCTGAGAGGTCACCAGTCTCTACTGGAGACTCATTAATGGTGGACATACACCATGATTTGTCCTTCAAACTCTTCCCTGGGAGACATAATGAAGAAATGCTTCTTCATACCTATTTGTTTGGCTGTCAATAACTGGCACCACCAGACTTCAGGTTGCTACCCAAACCTGGTTCAAAAGGGTCATACTCAGGGTTCCATGACTTTCTGCCACAAGGCTAATTTTTCCCATGCCAGGCAGATGGATTTCTGGCACTGCAGTGCAACATAAAGGTGTGTGTGTGGGGGGGGGGGGCTGCACTCCTGAGTGTGTTGCTCTTTGGTTGAGACTTTAAGCTAATGTCCGATCTTCTTGAGTTGGTGGTTGCTTAGGCAGATGTAAAAAATCCTATGACATCTATCAAAAAGAAAAGGGGAGGTTCCCTGATCCCCTGGCCACATTTCTCCTAGTGGTATAAAAACTCTTCTGAACACAGGTCACTAGCCTTGTGAAACTAACCTGGTCAATGATGGATGGACAGATGGATGGATGGATGGATGGATGGATGGATGGATGGATGGATGGATGGATAAAAAAATAAATAGATAAATAAAGCGGACAAAACTGAGGATTCTTTCTTTCCTCATTTCAGTTTGACAGATGTTGTTCAAATTCTTCAGTGTTGAGTAGCTCAGACATTTTTCTGCCCACTTTAATGGTGTGCATACCTCTCAACTATCCAGATTTTCACAGAATGCTTTGCATTTTTTATCAGTTCCCTATGCAATTTGTGGTTTTCTGGCAAATCACTGAGCCAGTATATCAATAAATAATGTCAGGCATTTGAATTTTAGACTTCATATTCTTCAGAAAATGCATGAGAATACACAACCTGTTATTTTAGGAACTTTCTAATTTTATAAGAGCAATATTTAAAATCTAGTCCAATTTTTGGACCTTTGTCCCACCATAATTTTTGACTCTGTTCAGATTTCTTGCCTAAGAAATTGCGAGGTATGATGATATGCTGCTCTAATTTACCTCTTGCAGACTGAGATCTCGGTATCATCATCTTTTCCAGCCATACCTATAGCTTTTTTTTTTGTCTTTTTCAGAGACACAGAATTTTATTTTTTCTTGGAAAAATACTGCTAACTCCCATATCTGAACTGTCATAATATTGGAATAACATAGACTTTGGCATTTAGCCCACCACACTCATTTACCATAATAAATTGCTTTCATAATTGCTAAAAAAGTTATCAGCTTGCTTTACTGAGTATTCTGCAGAAAGACTCTGTTTAAAATTTGCATATATATATATATATATATATATATATATATATATATATATATATATATACTACAAAATTTTAATGAAATCAAGACAATGAGCAAAAATTACAATTAAAAAATCATTAGTATAATTCCTGGATAGATCTTTTGAAATGGAATTTCAGTTTTCTTTTCAAAACCATATATCAGAGTCCCTGAAAGATTATCTTTTATCAGATTTGCAGTCAATGTCCTGTAAAGAGAACCAGTGTCAATGGACCAAATTTCCCCCTTTGGTGTATCTGATATTATTTCAAGTTAACTAAATTATTTCTTTATGCACTTAGATTTTGTTGACTAGAATAGATTAATTGGTAAATGAGATTTTCAGTGACGTCATTTGGAGTGAACTTCAAATGCACACTGAAACAGTAATAGTTCAGAACAAAAAAAATGACATCTGACAAGTAAATCAATCTAGATACACATCACATATATTATATATCATATAAAAATATACGCAACTGAAAAAAAAAAGCGTTATTCATACTGTGAGCAAGTGGGTTTTTGATATTAGGTGGAAAAGCAGAAACAAAACTAAATAAGACTTCAGATCTTCGTAAAGAAAGGAAAGATATAAGGGTGGATTATTGGACTAATCCACCCAAGTTTAATGCTTTATATTCCTTGTCCTCTTCTTCATCTTGTTAACTTATTTGTTCAAATATGCCTTTTTCCCTATCTTCTATCATCTACTCCACCAAACCTACCATCATATATACTGCTTCCTCCATTTCATTCTTGCCTGTCCTGTGTGTCCAGCATACCTCATACCCTGATACCAACATGTACCATTTGTTACATTTAGCATATCATAATGGTCAAAAATGAAACATGATGTATGTTGCCAGCATCCTCAGTACATGTTTTAGACCACACCAGAGAATGGGAAATCTGACCTTGTGATCAACACTTTAGACTGACTATATCAGGCTATGTATTACATCCACCTCTTTTTTGATAAATCTGTCATTGACTATATGATGTAGTTTTCACTAAATATGATAATGCATGCATTGTACTTCAATGTACTTGCTGTCATTGTGGTTTTATAAACTATATTCATTTTAATAATTAAGGGCAAACAGTACTTTGTTTCAGTACACAAAAGATATTGTCATGATTTGTGTATTATTTTTCAGTTGTATTTTTTTAAACAAGGAACATCTTTATTAAATTATCACGTATGACATAGTGAATCATACATTTATATAAATGAAAACAAACCATACTGCCATAATTTTAGTTGCAAACATTATGTATCACTTATAAGCTGCCCACTCATTGCCAGTCAGACATTACAAAGCTCATTCAAATCCTGCCTTATTTTAAACCTCATTCCTCCTCTGTATGTATTGTTTCCATAATTCCCATTTTTTCTATGTGATTTGCGCCTACCATTTTCTAACGTTTCCATTTCCAGTTGTTTTATCTCTGTTACTATATTTATTACTTCTAGTACAGTTGGTTTAGAATTTGCTTTTCATTTTCTAGGAACTGTTTTTTTGGCAGTCACCATAATTAGACTCAGCAAGACCTTACTATGTCTAGGCAATTCCAATTCTGTATCATTGCTCATAAAAATCATTTCCTTATTTACACCAATTTGCTCACCTAATATCTCTGATAGAGTAGTCTGCAAGGAATCTTTAAAGTCTGGCAAGTCATTACACTTCCAAAAATATGTTTCCAATTACCTCTTTCCTCCCCATCATACCTCCAGCATTTTCTGCCTACCTGAGGAAAAATTATTTGGAATCTACTTGGGGTATAAAAATACCTATGCAAACACCTCCAAACAAATATAATAAAGCTTTGACTTTGTTTCATATTTGGGAGACATACATATATCCATCCATTGTTTCTTTGTGAATTGCTTATCCAGTCTCTCTTCCCAATCCTTTTAAACTCCTCTGATTGATTCTTATAATTATCATACAATATTTTTATGCTTTACTAATTATTCCTTTTTTAACAGAAGCATCTGTTCTAAATTCTACTAAAAACTGTACCAGTGCTAGTCTTTCACTTAGGATCTCCCTGTTTATTTCTCTTTGCCTATACTCTGATATCAGTCTTTAATAGGGAAGGCAATTTCTAGCCTACAGTCCAAATAAATTCTTGGCCTCTTCCTATTCTGTTACCTTCCCCCTATTTAATTATTTGCTCCCAATACTTTGGTTCTTTTGCCAGTTTTTGCCAATAAATTCCAGTCCTGCCTTGCCTATTGTCTGTATCCTTAATTGCAGTCAGTCCTACTGGAAGAATCTTCTCTCTCCATTCCAGTGTTGGCTTAGTTCTTAGTTCTTAGAATACTTTCTACTGTTTTATGAATATAATATTCTTTATGGTTACTGTTATTCTTCTTAAGGATATGCATCCAAAATCCCAGTCTCTCCTTGTTTCTTGAGCTTCCTCTAGTTTCATCATCATCACTTTCCACTTTGAATTATAGATTTCTGCTTGTGCTGTGTACTGGAGCCTTAACTGTGTAGCTCAGAAATGCCCCTTCAAATTGGGTACTCCCAAACTGACTTGTTCTGTTGGAAGAATCTTCTCATCCCACCTAACCTTTGCTGTCTTCCTCTCCCAGATAAAATCCTTCAAGCTTCTCCTTTGGTTGATTGCCTAACCTGTGTATAAAACTAAAGGGACTAAAGACATTTTAACTGCTTGTATCTTGCTATCCCTATCTATATAACAAATCTTCCAATTTTTTCAGTTTTTATATTATCTTTTTTTTAGTCTCTTCCCACATATCCTTAGTTGCCACAAAAGAATCCTTCTTAATCCATACTCCTAAGTACTTCTTTTTATCATGTCCCCATAAATATGGATATTGCTGAAAAAGTTCATGATTGGGTACATAATTTACAGCTATTGCCTTTGTTTTAGCTTCATTAATTTTGTATCCCCAAAAGATATGAAACTGCCTCAAAATGTTCCATGACACTGAAATGTTCTTTTCTGGTTTTATCAGGTATAAAAGAATATCATCTGCAAATACAGCCAGCTTTTCTTGACTACCATACCAATTCTATCCTTGAATTTCTGAGTCCCTTATTTTTTTTTCTAGTGATTCTAAATATAATGCAAATAACAAAGGGGAAAGAGGATACCTCAGTCTCCTTCCTCTGCTAAAACAGAAATTAGTAGAGAGGAACCCACCCACTTTAATATTCACCTACGATCCCTCATATATCCTCCTAATCAACATTATAATTTTATCAGGGAATGCAAATGTTTCCATTCCCCTGCTCATAAACTCCCAGCTTACTATGTCAAATGCTTTCTCTGCATAAAGACCCACCAACAACAGTGGTATTTTCTTACATTCATTTCCCTCTGGATCATCAATGTTTTGTTAATGTTGTCAAATGTCTGCCTCCCTTCCACTAAAACACAATATCTATCAATTTTTACATCACTTTTGCCATTCGTTTAGCCATTATAGACATAAACACTTTATAGTCATAGTTTATGACTGAAATGGGCCTATATGAAACTGGAGCTGATCGGTCTTTACCCTCTTTAGGTATTACAGCCACCACCACTTTCTTCCATGATGTTAATGCTTTTCCTCCTTTTCAAATACTGCTAAACAAAACCTTCCAGATCTTTATCAGTGTTTCCCTCCTAGCTTTCAAACTTCCAAAGGAATACCATCTATTCCTGGGGGACTTGCTTGTGGATTGGTTATACATCACCATTTTTATCTCATCTTCTCCTCTCCTAACTTTTAATAATTAAGCCTCATCTACCTCTAACATTGGCATATTTAATTCCATAAACATTTACATTTGTACTTTTTCTGCTTTCCACATTTCTCTGCTTTATACAGATTTTCATAAAATTTTCAAAATATTTCTAGGACCTCTACAGGATCTCTTGTTATCTTATTTGTTATAAGCTCCCTAAGCTTGGCAAAAATACTTTCTACTTTTTGTTGCCTGAGTCATTGTGCTAAAAGTTTTTGTGCTCTAGAATTATTATCAAAAAGCAGTTGCTTAACAAAAATCTTTCTAAACTCATGCATATTATTGAGGTAATCCCTTATTTTCTGTTTAGAATTCCATAATTGCTCCTCATCTTGTTTTGTGAGATTCCCCCTGTTCTGCAATACTTTAACATTTGTCAGGTCCTCTAAATAATTTTGTTACTTCTTAACCATATCTCGCTTTATTTTATTTACACCCTTTTTTAATTCCACTTTAATTTTATCCCACTCCCTAGCTATATTTTCAGATGAACTTTGTATATTCTCTAATAACTCCTGAATAATTTCCATAACCCATACCATAAATTCATTTCTTTTCAACAGATATGTGGTAAAATGTCAGATTCTCATTTTTATTTCATTACCCTGTGTATTTATTTTAGTTATCATTGGCTCATGATCTAATATAGCTATTGAATGTATATCAAAAATTTAAACTGAATGCACAAATTCCTGTGAACTGTAACTTCTGTTTAGCCTAGCCCATTATTTGTATCTTGGGTAATAATTTGTAAATTCATGCCAAACTCCTACTACTGAATTCACATCTTCCATGCCAAATAATTTCATAAAGTTCTTTAGAAATCTACCATGCTTTGTTATATTTTCCCTTCTGGGTCTCAAAGACACATCTTCACTGCTGCAAATCAAATTGTAATCCCCACCTATAAGCAATATTCCTTGTTGAAAACTAATTATTTCTCACAGAATTTTCTTAAGCTCCATTATATCACTTTAAAATGGAATGTAAATACATGCCGGTGTAATCCTCCTCCCTTGCCAGTAGCCCCTTAGTACTACAAATATACCATTATGATTTTTATCCTCTTCTGTCACTATTGGCGCTCCTCTTGCAATTAATGTAAGTACTCATCTTTTCTTTTGTCCAAGGTTGTTGTTGGGTCTTTCGGCTTTTCCCAGTGAGGGGTCACCACAGCAGAACTCCGGTCCGCTAATGATTGGCAGTAGATGACGAGTTGCCAGCCCTGACACACAACCTTCAATGAAGGTATGCCCATTCACGCATGTCTCCACACAGAAGACACTCTAGCTGAGAATCGAACAGGGCAACATCTTACTGTGAGGCGACAACGCTACCGCAGCACCACCACCGCAGTCATTACTCCACTGAAAAACAGTTCTGAAAACCTTTCCTTATCAAATTCACGTTTAGTTCTTTCCAAATGTTTCTCCTGTAGCATAGCTATTTACACTCTACATTTTTAATATAGTTCACTACTCTTTCTTTTTTGTATATATATGTGAGACAATTTACATTTAAAGATAACATAGAAAGCACCATTATGTTAAAAAGTTATTATTCCTACCTTTTATTTGCAACATTTTTTTGTTAATGATCTAGTTCCAGATTTCGTGTTACATGCATACAAAATGTTTGGGAGGTTGGTCTTTTATACAGTTGTTTTTGTGTCACATCCATTTGAGCCTATGTCACATATTACAACATTTTTTTTTATTGAAATCCCTCTAACAAAAAAAAAAATACATCCCCAATACACCCTTAAAACCTAATAACTTAATACTAACTCACAAAACTATGTACATCTTCAAATATTGAAGTTTTACCGTCCTAACAGGAACAATTGTCCCAAACTATCAGCCACACTGACAGACTTTTGTTAACCTAAAAGGAAGGTTTCCATGATAAGTCTCATGGTGCAGCCTGTGCTTCTACTAAGTGCTGTCTTGTTTTTTCTTATCTTTATTACGCTCCCAGATTTTGAATGCTTTTAGAAAACATTATATCCTAGCCATTGAAAGAAAGAAAATTCTGTTTTTATTGCTCTTTATCAGATTTTCTCCATGGAGGTATAAGAACCAGACACAGAGTTGCATCTATAAGCATTTATTTATTTGCCAGAGAAAAGCTTAATTCTATTCAATGTTCTTTTTTATTTATTTGCTTTGTCTTAAAACTTGTTGATAAATCAAGCCAAGGGCCTTAATCCAGTCATTATTCTATGCAAAAATGAGAAAAAGCATGTCAGTTTTTCTTGTATCATGCTCTTTTGACCAGATTTTTCTTCTTTTTTATGTTGCAGTGCCTACATTTATTAAAAATGAACAAGGTGGAAGAGAGAAGAAGAAAAAAAAAACAGTGGCATCTGTTTACTTTAGTATTCCCATTTCACTTGATAATAACCAAGAACACTTTACTTTATAGCATGCAAATTATATCATGCATTATACAAATACTAATGTTAAAAACAAATTTGTATTTACTTACAGTTAACTCTCTCCTACCTCTTCTCCTCTCTTAAGTGTTCTTCCAAACATTAATGACATGAAGTAGGGCATATGCGTTAGAGTCCCCTACAAGTTTAACAAAGTCAAAAAAGTCCAGTATTTCCAGGTTTTCTTGTTCTGTCACATTTCCTAAATATAATTAATGCTTTATAATCCCACATTTATTTGTCAGTTTTCAAGTTGCTGTTTTTATTCCTGTTTATCTCTATATCCCAAATCCAGTGCCTACTTCATTTCCAATGTACTCTTGGTTCTTCTAGTCAACTCTTGTGATTTTTTTCTGTCTCTCAAGCATTTTCTGTTGAAACATTGGAAATGGTATCACTGGCACAGTTTCTCTGTGGTCTTTATTACCAGAAGAACAAGAAGCGGAATATCCTTCTGTTTCACAGCTTATATTTTTTGTTGGACAAACTTTTGCATTTTGTCCTTAGCATATTCAGCATCAAAAAACGATTTTGTCCCTCCAGGAAATAATATTCTGAAAAAGCTGGGTGCAGCAGCTTGAAACATGCCTGCTTCTCAAGATTCCCTGATTAGTGAAATATATTTACTCCTCTTCTGCCTGGTGCACAGTGAGTAATCATTTTCCACAAAAACTCTACTGTCACCCACTTTTAATACTTTGCACAAATTATTTATTTTGCAAAGAAAATGATATGAAGCATTCGTAAGGCACAAAACGCATTATTAATCAAATGAATAGCACAAAACGTATTATTAATCAAACGAAAGGCACAAAATGCATTATTAATTAAACAAAGTGTTTGAAACCATAATATTTGATAAAACTATCAGAAATACTTGTATGATATTTAGAATTACCTCTGGTTTGCATAGCAAGCATTTTTAAAGTAAAAAAACAAGTACAAGAAAAGTATAATGAACATGATACGCGGTCAGATGGGCATAAAAAGTACCACAAAAGGGCAAAATAAGCTTAGAAAAGCAAGGCAACTGCATTTTTTAGTAAACTACCGTATTTTGGCATTCACCAAAGCCATTCAAAGCATAACTAGAGTTGTTCAAAGTATCTCAGAGTATGCAAAGTGTTCGGAGAGTGTGTGCTTTATTACAGTGCAATTATTTACTGTGTGCAAAGTACAGTTATTTTGCAAAGTACAGTCAAAGTACAGCCATTATGAAAAGTGTTTTGTGCTGTGTACATTTAGTCTCAGAGTGCCAGCATTTCAAAGTGTTTCTTACACTGTACAAAGTTATTTCACAAAGTACAGCCATTTTGAAAAGTTTCTTGTGCTGTATACAGTTCATTTGCCAAGTGCATTCATTTCAAAGTTTTTTACTCTGAGCTTCTTGTGCTGCATACAGTTCATTCGCAAAGTATAGTCATTTCAAAGCATTTTTTACACTGATAAAGGGTTGTTTTGCAAAGTACAGTGATTTTAAAGTGTTCTTGTGCTAATGAGACTCATTTGGCAAAGTGCAGTTATTTCAGAGTCTGTTGTGCTATTGGTCCTATTTACAAGTTCTGGCACATATATGCATGTGTATGTTCGTACATGATTTCAAGCACCTTCACTACTGTGTGTTGATATGGCAGAGGCCTTTCATGGACCCAGTACACTTGTGTTTGATCATAATATTGCAGAGAATTGGAGAGTATTTGAGCAGGAATACAATATTTTCTTACAAGCAGTTTTTTCTGACAAAGATGCATGTATGAGGGCATTTATTTTGTTTAACTTAGCGGGGTCAGAAGCCATTGAAAGAGAGCTTTCATTTGTGTATGCACCAGCAGTATATGCAGGAGAGAGGGGAACTGCCATATTATTGTACCAGCTGAGTCAAGAGAGGACCCTAAGTGCTTGAAACATAAATTTAGAGAAATGTGCAACCCCCAGACAAATGTTACATTAGAGAGGCACTTATTTTATACAAGAGGCCAAAAGCTAGGAGAAACTTTTGCAGCTTATATCGCTGACTTGAGATTTAAAATTAAAATGTGCAGATTTGGTGATTTGAAAAATGAGTTAACAAAGGACCAGGCTTATGTGCAGTGCTAATAATGCTGCAGTGAATAAGATTTTGCTTTGTGAAAGTGATTTCATGTTGTGCAAAGCTACAGAGATTTGTCAAATTCATGAGCTCACAGAAAGGCACACAAGTATGCTTGCAAGTGATAAGAGCATGGTTTCAGCAGACTCTAGACCAAGTATAGACAGCATGCAGCATGTGGCTAGCAGAAGCAGGCCTAAGCACATGGCAGCTGCAGCTCTGCAGGCTTTCCAGGGAGTATCCGTAACTTTCCAGCAAGTGCTAAAACTAGCTCAGCAAAAAGAATATGCTCAGTGCAGTATAAGGGTGAGTCAGCAAAACCCAAGTCAAGTCTTATTGTTAACTGTCATAATTGTGGTGCCAATCATGAGCCTAAAAGAGAGAAGTGCTTAGCATTTGGTCAGAAATGCTACAAGTGTAAAAAAATGGAACCACTTTCAAAAGTTTTGTAAATCAAGCAAGCCTCATTCAATTATTGAGAAAGGTACCTCTGAAAGGCAAGTTGTTCATGTAGAAAGCTGCAACCCTACTTTCTATGTAGACAATGTATCAGTTGTTGGGGAAAAGATTATTTCAAACAACAAAGTGTTTTGTAGTGTCCTGATGAATGGTAAACCCACGGAGCTCAACGTCGACACTGGTTCAAAGTGTAATGTTATGTCAGCAGAAACATTTGCTAGAGTGAGATCTGATTAACAACTTAATTTGGCTAATTGTGCGAAGCTTGTTGCTTATGGAGATGAAGAAATTCAAACCGAAGGCTCAGTAGTGCTTTCATTCTATCCAGCTGGGAACAGTTACAGCTTGCAATTCTATGTATTCAGCAGACCTGTACAGTCATTATTAGTTCTCAGAGACAGTTTGAGAATGAAACTGCTTTCTTTTACCAAAGAAGTCATCATGTAAGCACATGTCCTAGTTGCAGCTTCACTGATGCTATTTTCTCAGAGTATGCTGATGTTTTGATGACAAGCTATGCAAACTTCCAGATGTGTACTCCATAAAAGTAGACCCAGAGGTCAGTCCAGTGGTCAGACCAGTGAGAAGAGTTCAGACAGCTATGCAGAACAAAGTCAAGGTCCAGTTAGACAAGGTGGTGCAGCAAGGTGTCAGTTGTCTAGTCACTGAACCAACTGAGTGGGTGTCTTCCATGGTAGTTGCACATAACAAAAGCTCAGATGAAATCAGAATATGCATTGACCCAAGAGACTTGAACAAGACATTGAAGAGATCTCATCATCCAATGTTTACAGTTGAGGAGGTTGCCGCCTTCATGCCAAATGCCACTGTTTTTTCTGTCTTGGATGCAAAGAGTTCATTTTGGCAAGTAATGCTTGATCGCAAATCTTCACTACTGACTATATTCAGCCCACCATTTGGTAGACACAGATTTCTCAGGATGCCTTTTGGAATAAATTCTGCCAGTGAAGTCATTCTGCGTGCAATGGAGCAATTTTTTTCAGGTTATCCGTGTGCTATAATAGTGAATGATTTACTGGTTGGATGTAATAAAATAGAGCAGGACAGAAACTGCAGGAAAGTTCTGGATAGAGCACATGAAATGAACTTGAAGCTCAGTCCTCTGAAATGTAAATTCAGGCTACCAGAAATTACTCATGTAGGTCATTTATTTACCAGTATGGGCTTACGACCTGACCCTTTCAAACAAGCAGCCATTCTTGAGATGCCAGCCAGTGTCCAAGCCCTACTTCATTTCCCTGGTATGATTAACTATTTGGGCAAATTTATCCCTGACTTCAATTAATTATCAACACATTTAAGAGAGCTGACATGCAAAAATGTTGGTTGGAACAGCACCAGAGTGCATTTGATAACTTCAAACAGCAAATTGCCAATCCACCTACATTGAGATACTATGATGTCCACAAACCAGTAGTTCTTTCCTGTGATGCTTCAAAGTTTGGTCTTGGTGCAGTTATTCTTCAAGAGGGCAGACCAGTTGCTTATGCATCTAGGACTCTTACCCAAACAGAAATGCAGTATGCACAAATTGAGAAGGAACATTTGGCAATTGTGTTCACATGTTTGAAGTTCCATGATTATATTTATGGCCGAGCTATCCAGATCAAAACTGATCATCAACCTGTAGTCACTATTTTAAAGAAGTCTATGCATTCAGCTCCAGCAGGACTACAAAGAATAATGCTCAGATTACAAAAATACAACTTCAAAATGGTCTATACAACAGGCACACTTCTTTATCTGGCTGCTACCTTATCCAGATCACCCAGAAATACCACAGAACAGCTTGTTGCAGAGAATTTTGACTTTGATGTCATGGAAGTATGTAATTTATGTGAATAAAAAGGTTTTCATCAGGTCAGCTCCATTTGTCGTGGTGTGCCTCTAGAGTTTTTTTTCATTGGATTTGCTCTTTTGCTTATCAGGGGCACTTTATCCAGAGCTGTGTTCTGTTTGCCTTGGGCTTTTGGAATAAATTCTGCAAGTGAAGTCATTCAGCATGCAATGGTGCAAATTTTTTTCGGGTTATCCGTGTGCTATAATAGTGAATGATTTACTGGTCGGAGGTAATAGAGAAATAGAGCAGGACAGAAACTGCAGGAAAGTTCTGGATAGAGCACATGACATGAACTTGAAGCTCAGTCCTCTGAAATGTAAATTCAGGCTACCAGAAATTGCTCATGTAGGTCATTTATTTACCAGTATAGGCTTACGACCAGACCCTTCCAAACAAGCAGCCATTTTTTTTCAAACAATTTTATTGATTTTAAAGAAGTAAATATAAACAATTACCTGCTCTTTTTAACATAAGGATATTTACAATTCAAAAAGTGTTCACATAAGCATTCACATAACAATGTTTAACAAATAAAGTGAAATTACTAAAACTATATACAAAGACATCCATTGAATATCATTAAGTTGCCCAGTATTTGATTATTCCATATATATAACACGTAGAGAGGTTGAAATTTGACTTATATGATATCACTGTCAATCTCTTTTCAACAAATTCTGTAGATTAACCCATATATGATAGTTATAAGTTTTTCTAGATGTTCTAGATGTCATAGTTGCAATCTGCAATTGACAAACTTCCATTAGAATTTTCTTAAAATCATTATATGAAGGAGGGAGTGTAGATATCCAGTTCCTTGTTCTAGTTTTCCTGGCTACAGCCAGTATTTCCCAAAGTAAGGAATGTTTAACTTTTTTTACACAACCAGGTACGGGTGTATCGACGAGTACTAATGATTTGGTCAAAACAAAATTATCTGTGAATATCGCTTGTTGGAGTTCTTTAATGTTTTCCCAAAATACACTTAAAGCAGGGCAGTCATAAAACATATGGTTCCAGTCAATGTTTGTGTTAGACTTACATCTGTTACAAATATTTAGTTTACCATTCATTTTGTTCATTAGTTGAGGTGTGTAGAAAGATCTATATAAAAATCTCCAGGAATATATTTTCCATTTAAGTGAAAGTGTTGTTTTCCCTGTAGATTCTAATATATTTGTTTTATCTAGATCCCTTGGAAGTGTGTTATTAACTGTATAAAAATGGTTCCAGAAATTAGCAGGACAACAATATGTTTCTTCTCTGATAAGTCTGTATATAAATGCCATGTTGTCTGAATAAGTTTGTTTATGTTGAATAACTGAATTAAAGAAATCTAGCAGTATACTAGTGACCTGTTAATTAGCAGAAGTGATCGGGTTTATCTTATTTTGTACGAATAGTCTGAGGGATTGTATGTTAAGCCATAGGGAGTTGTCTAACTGATATTCACTTATTATCTGATCTACATCCTTCAACCTATCATCTGTAATAAGCTGAAACCAATACAAAATACATTTTTGTTTAAGCAAGGTAATTTTATCTATATTTGAGGATTGTAAGGATTCTTGAGTAAAGGCTATCGGGAAAATTGAAAAAAAAATTCCTTCTACTTAGTGTGTTTAAATATAAAGTTTCTAAAATTTATTAGTATGTTGTGTAAGTAGCTAAATGAATGTTTGGGTATGCTGTGCAACATGAAGTAATCTTTAAGTATCCATAATATTGGGTTATTTATAAATTCTACTTTTTATGGCTGTGGTTTCGATATTAATAGCATAGCTGAGGATTCCCAGAAAATTTCCATTTGGCCTGATATGGTGTATCTAAAAGTTGTGCTCTGGACCTAATAATAGCTGCATTAGAATAAAGGTTCAAATCAGGAAAGGCTATGCCCCCTTTGTTCCAACTATGAAGGTGATGTTTAAGTGCTATTCTAGGTTTCCTGGGAAACCAAAAAAACTTTAGTAGCAGAGAATTGATCTTATTAATGAAAACTTTACTGGGAAGTATTAAAATAGATTGTATAATATAGAGAATTTTAGGAAGGATTATCATTTTAATGATAGTTAACCTTTCCTCAGTTGTAAATATAATTGTATTCCATTTTGTTAATAACGTTTGAATATTTACATAACATCTATTATAATTTAGTTTTGTGATTAATTTAATATCTTTAGCAAGAATGATGCCTAAATATGTAATTTGATCTGTGATGTATTTGTTAGTATCTTTGTTAATGTTTCTCTTATTATTGTTTAAATAGATAGGTAGGATCTTAGTTGTATTATCATTGAATGTCAGTCCAGATATAATCTGAAATGTGTTAACAGCTTCAAATAAGGCTGTTATGGAGGAATTATCTCCTTTAGTAGTGATGAGCACATCATCAGCAAATAACTGAATTTTAGAAGTTATTTCGTCACTAATTTCCAAACCTTCTATGTTTTTATTTCCTCGTATATCGTTAGCCCATGGTTCCATTATGACAGTAAACAATAAGGGAGATAAGGGACAGCCTTGTTTTGTTCCTTTAGTGATGGGTATTTGAGTCAATATGTATGATCGAATTTTCATATAAGCCAGAGTGCCTTTGTAAAGATGTAATAGTAAATTAATAAAATTATCTGAAAGGTTTAAACATTGTAATAATGTCAGCAGCACACAAAGGCAACACCAGAGGATAAAGATTCCGGTAGTTGTTCTAAGATAACAAATAACTCCACAAAATAATAAATAAACCATCCACAGGAATCAAGCAAACGGTCAGCAACAAAAGAATAAGGGAACGCGGACTTGTAAAACCAGTCCAATTTAATAAAAGTAAGCGCTTTCACCTTTTGGCTTCATCAGACAACTTTTGAAAAGCAGACTAACATTTAAATATTCACTCCTTACATCCAATTGGTAAATAAAATAATGACGTCATTCAGACAAATAAAAAACAGCGAACACATATTTAGATGCATATAAAAACAACTACCATAGACAATAATTGCGTGCTAGCAGCAGTACTATAGGTGCACATAAACAATGCAAAAACAACTGTTATAAATAAGTAACTCACCCACGAGCAGCAATACTATAAATGCATATAAATAATGCAATAATATGTATGCATCAAAACCAACACTGTACGAGATACATATTAAATAATTCTGCACTTATAAAACAATCAATATCAAAAGGGGACTTAAACAAAAAATGGACACTATTTCAAGCAGAAACAGTGATCCTTCACTTCCGTAGAATGGGTTTCAGGGAGGCTTTATAGTTAAGCCCAGGCTCTCTATCGGCTAAACATCTAATGATCCACCTAAGTTCACTCTCCTCTGTTAGATTAACAATATCTATACCTCATATACTCATTTTAAAGGCTTGTATAACTGAAAAAGTAAAAGTATGACTTGGGCCCATATCCATGAAATGTTTAGCTAGGGCATTGGTATGGATACCTACACGCATATGGTAAACATGTTCCCTTATGCGTTCCCTAAGTTTCCTGTTAGTTTTTCCTGTATAGAAACACTCACAGGAAACGCACCTAGCCAAATAAACTATATGTGAACTCTGACAATCAGTGTTAGTATGAAATGTAAACTCTTCCCCTGTAACTGGGTGTACAAATGAGGACCTCTCATCTATATGTGGACATTGTTTACACCTCTTACAGGGAAGTGTATTCCCCGGATTAACAAAACTGTGATGAGTAACCCTATCTAAAGGATGTTGACAAAGCATATGCCTCAAATTCTTCCTGTTCTTAAACACATAACTAGGTTTGGGTCCTACTACTTTACTAATGTTCTGATCCAACAAAAGTATATCCCAATATTTCTGGAACACACTTTTAATCTCAGTCACATCTGATGTATAAAACATTGATACCCTTAAATGTGTTGTACTATCAGAGCTCTGTGCCTGATCCTCAATAGGAAGTTCTTCAGAAAAATATGGTCTAGCCCTAGTTGTCCTGAGGGAATTTGCAGTGTTAATAACTTCATCTACTTCACATTGTCTATAACATTTCTCCAATAATGTTTCTTTAAGATTGGATACTTCTCTTTCAAAACCATCATCAGTAGGATTAAGTCTCGATGCCCTCATGGCCTGACCCTTTACTAAATTCCTAAAAACAAAGTGAGGATGCATGCTATCCCTGTGTAGTAGGGTGTTCCTATAGCATGCTTTACGGTAAATAGCTGTATTCAACAGGCCATTTGTAAGCCTAACTATGTCCACATCAAGAAAGGAGATCCTATGTCTCGAATATTTAACAGTAAAACTTAGAAAACTAGTCAAACTATTCACAACTGATACCAAGGAGACTAAGTCTTCTTCAGAACCAAACCAAATAAAAAGCTAGTTGTCTACAAAACGTTTATAGAATGGAACATTATTACAAAACTCAGATAGAGGGAACAGATGTTCTTCCTCCCATTTCGCCATCACTATGTTGGAGTAGCTATTGGCACAAGAAGTGTTCGCTGTTTTTTATTTGTCTGAATGATGTCAATATTTTATTTACCAATTGGATGTAAGGAGTGAATATTTAAATGTTAGTCTGCTTTTCAAAAGTTGTCTGATGAAGCCAAAAGGTGAAAGCGCTTACTTTTATTAAATTGGGCTGGTTTTACAAATCCGCGTTTCCTTATTCTTTTGTTACTGACCGCTTGCTTGATTCCTGTGGATGGTTTATTTATTATTTTGTGGAGTTATTTGTTATCTTAGAACAACTACAGGAATCTTTATCCTCTGGTGTTGCCTTTGTGTGCTGCTGCTTTTATCCTCTTATTTATTTACGCTGCACCGAGGGAGCATGAGCGGCACAGAGATTGATGCTATTGAGCTGCCGTACACATTACGTGAACCTGAAATTAGTAATAGGAGTTCCACATGCTTTATTGAGTGTGTGGCTGGTCGCGAGAACTTGCTGTTATCCTACGAGCCATTGGGAGAGAACGAACCTGGTATTATTGGAGATAGTAATCTAGTCGGCTTACATGATGAGATGAACAGATTGGAGCTAGATTTTCTTAAGCTCAAGCGAATGCAATTGCAACGCCAGCACTTTGAGGTTTGCCTGAATAGGAAGATAGTGCCAAGGGGGTTGCGCATTATGAAGATACCGATGACAGGTAACTTATATCCCAGCTTGTTATACCAATGGCAGCAGCTTAATCTTGAACTAAGTTTTAATTATATGAGATTATTAAATGATTTCTTTGGCCCAGAGGAAGAGAAATTAAGAAATGTTTTGACTAAACAACAGAAGAATATTTTGTCCAAATTCTCAGGTCCTAAAGTTGACCAAGCGATGGATAGACTTTTGGACAATGTTAATCCATATGAGAAGAGACTGTTGGAACAGAAGAAGAACAAAATTAATAGAGACACTAGAGATTTTAAGCTAGGCCATGTTTTCACTTGGCCTAGGAGTAATAATGGGACTAATAATAATACTAATGTTGGCTCGATTTCTAGTACATCTACTACCACCCTGAATGTGGGTTCAGTGGAGGTAGTGAGAGTTAGTAATGTACCACAGTTAACAACTAACACAATCACAATGAATGAAGTTGACTCAAATGTAGAACCTACAATTTTTTTTCTGAAGTGTTGTCATGTGGGAATGATTTGAATGTTGCTAGCAATAATAATAATTTGTTAGATCAAGCTAACACTAATACAAACCATCTTCACTCTGTCATTGAACCAGTTGTTAGATGGAAAACTATCTCCGTTGTTCCCCAATCCACTTCTTCGTATTTGGATAGACCCGGCACACCATCCCCTTTCCCCATAAACACCCCACAGTATGTGCAGAGACAGAGAACGTACAGCAGAGGGAAGGTGAAACAGAAAGGTTCGGGGGGAGAACATACTGGACCCACTCTCAAGAAGATGTGGGAACGAGTTCCCAATCCTTAGTTTTTAACCTATCTCACAAGGTTTTGACTGAGTATGAGATTCAAGTTCTAAACAAGGGGTTAACATTCATTCCTAGTGATATAAGTAACATCACAGATACAGTTTTAGATACGAGACTTTTTGCTAGGAACTTACAATTAAAGTTAGAATCACAGAAGTCAGTGGTCAACATAATAGTAAGATTTTTCGAACTCCCAGTTCGTATGTTCCACCTCTACATCCATTAGTAGACACTTTTACAAGGTTAGTGGAACAAGACTTATATAGATTGAGTGAATCCAATAAATTGAAAAGAAGGAAACAGTGTAGACAGAATCTTAATTTCCATCAGAGAAGAGCTTTATTTGACCTCTCTAAGGACACCTCTATAGTTATTCATCCTGCAGATAAGGGAGGCCCCATTGTTGTAATGGATCTAGGCGATTATCTAGATAGCATGGGGTCAATGTTGAGTGATAGAACCTTCTATTCTAGAATTGGATTAGATGAAGTCATTAATAAAATATTTAAGATCTATGATATGTTAGATGAACTTTATAAATGCAGTGACATAGACTATACTTTGTTGAAGTTCTTAAGAGTTAACAAGCCACTAATCCCAGCAATTCAGGACCTTCCCAAAATTCATAAATCTTTGGAGAAACCACCTTTACGCCCGATAGTAGTTGGGAGAGGCTGGGTCACAGAACCTTTGTCATTATACCTTGAGCATTTCCTAAGACCAGTAGTTAATGCAAATTCTTTTATTCTAAGGGATAGTAAGCAATTTCTCTTAGATCTATATACCTTCACTAGGGGAATACCTGATGATAAACCATATATTTTGGTTACAATGGATGTAAAGAGCTTGTTTACGGTTATTCCTAATGACTTGGGCGTGTCCATGGTACATCAATATTTAACAGAACACTCAGATCTGACTCCTGTAGCCATAGATCAGTTGACTTTGTTTATGGAGACTGTCTTACAGAATAATGTTTTTATTTTTAATAATGAGTTTTTTCTGCAGAATGATGGCGTAGCTATGGGCACTTCTTGTGCCAATAGCTACGCCAACATAGTGATGGCGAAATGGGAGGAAGAACATCTGTTCCCTCTACCTGAGTTTTGTAATAATGTTCCATTCTATAAATGTTTTGTAGACAACTTGTTTTTTATTTGATTTGGTTCTGAAGAAGACTTAGTCTCCTTGGTATCAGTTGTGAATAGTTTGACTAGTTTTCTAAGTTTTACCGTTAAATATTCGAGACATAGGATCTCCTTTCTTGATGTGGACATAGTTAGGCTTACAAATGGCCTGTTGAATACAGCTATTTACCGTAAAGCATGCTATAGGAACACCCTACTACACAGGGATAGCATGCATCCTCACTTTGTTTTTAGGAATTTAGTAAAGGGTCAGGCCATGAGGGCATCGAGACTTAATCCTACTGATGATGGTTTTGAAAGAGAAGTATCCATTCTTAAAGAAAAATTATTGGAGAGATGTTATAGACAATGTGAAGTAGATGAAGTTATTAACACTGCAAATTCCCTCAGGACAACTAGGGCTAGACCATATTTTTCTGAAGAATTTCCTATTGAGGATCAGGCACAGAGCTCTGATAGTACAACACATTTAAGGGTATCAGTGTTTTATACATCAGATGTGTCTGAGATTAAAAGTGTGTTCCAGAAATATTGGGATATACTTTTGTTGGATCAGAACATAAGTAAAGTAGTAGGACCCAAACCTAGTTATGTTTTTAAGAACAGGAAGAATTTGAAGCATATGCTTTGTCAACGTCCTTTAGATAGGGTTACTCATCACAGTTTTGTTAATCCAGGGAATACACTTCCCTGTAAGAGGTGTAAACAATGTCCACATATAAATGAGAGGTCCTCATTTGTACACCCAGTTACAGGGGAAGAGTTCACATTTCATACTAACACTGATTGTCAGAGTTCACGTATAGTTTATATGGCTAGGTGCATTTCCTGTGGGTGTTTCTATATAGGAAAAACTAACAGGAAACTTAGGGAACGCATAAGGGAACATGTTTACCATATGCGTGTAGGTACCCATACCAATGCCCTAGCTAAACATTTCATGGATATGGGCCCAAGTCATACTTTTACTTTTTCAGTTATACAAGCCTTTAAAATGAGTATACGAGGTGGAGATATTGTTAATCTAACAGAGGAGAGTGAACTTAGGTGGATCATTAGATGTTTAGCCAATAGAGAGCCTGGGCTTAACGATAAAGCCTCCCTGAAACCCATTCTACGGAAGCGAAGGATCACTGTTTCTGCTTGAAATAGTGTCCATTTTTTGTTTAAGTCCCCTTTTGATATTGATTGTTTTATAAGTACAGAATTATTTAATATGTATCTCGTACAGTGTTGGTTTTGATATGTACATATTATTGCATTATTTATATGCATTTATAGTATTGCTGCTCATGGGTGAGTTACTTATTTATAACAGTTGTTTTTGCATTGTTTATGTACACCTATAGCACTGCTGCTAGCACGCAATTATTGTCTATGGTAGTTGTTTTTATATGCATCTAAATATGTGTTCACTGTTTTTTATTTGTCTGAATGACGTCATTATTTTATTTACCAATTGGATGTAAGGAGTGAATATTTAAATGTTAGTCTGCTTTTCAAAAGTTGTCTGATGAAGCCGAAAGGTGAAAGCGCTTACTTTTATTAAATTGGACTGGTTTTACAAGTCCGCATTTCCTTATTCTTTTGTTGCTGACCGCTTGCTTGATTCCTGTGGATGGTTTATTTATTATTTTGTGGAGTTAATTGTAATAATGTGAATAGATAATCCCAATGTATTGAATTGAATGCTGAGTTAATGCCAAGACTAACCAGAGACAAGTTTTTTTTCTTTCTGTGCGAATAATCAATTAAAATAAGAGACCGTTTGATGTTATCATATGTACTTCTGTTAGTTACAAAACCTGTTTGGTCATTATTAATTAACTGGGGTAAGAATTTTTTTAGTCTATCAGCATAGATGTTCATAAACATTTTGTAATCAATATTTAAAAGAGTTATGGGCCTATATGACATACATAATTTAGGGTCCATACTAGATTTAAGAATGGGTGAAATAAAAGTATATTTCCAGGATGGGGGCAAAATAATGTCATTCTGGGCTTTATGGAATACATTATGTAGTAAAGAAATAGCTGTTTTAGGCATGATTTTATACAATTCAGTTATGATGCCATCATTGCCTGGTGCTTTGTTCTGTTTAAGTTTGTTAATTTGAGTTTGTATGTCCGGCAAATATATCTGTTTATCTATGATTTCTAACTGTTGTTTGTTGAGTGTGACATATAGTTTTTTTTTAATGTACTGTTTTATCTTATCTAATGGTTGAATGATCTGAGATGTTTGATTTATCATGTGAAAATGATGTCTAAATTCATCAATTATGTCATGTATATTATAAACCTTTTTCTTTTTCCTAGACAAATATATTTCTTTAATATGATTATGTTTGTTGATTCTTTTTGTTTTATTTGCAAGATTAGTTAAATGTTTCGGGTTTATTGAATAGGCTAGGAATTTAAATTTCTCTAAGGAAATCATAGTCTTATGATCTAAAATTACACTATATTCTTCCTTAGTTTTATTTATTTCATCTCTAATAGTTTTAGATGCGGACTTGTCATTAATTTTAAGATGTAATCTATCTAATTTGTCTTGTATTTTTTTAAGTCTTCGTCCCAGGACTTCCTTTTGTTATAATACCATTTATTTATTTGTCCATATAAGTAAGCTTTTAATGCATCCCATACATAAATGTCATGAGAGTTGGATGTTTGATTGAATTTTATAAAATTTTGTGTTTCTTCTTCAAAAAATGTTTGAAATTATTTTAATTGAGTTATATATGCAGGTATTCTTCTTATATGAGTCATTGGTGTGTCATTTAAATAAAACTCAAATATAATTGTATTATGATCTGAAATAGGGCAAGACACAATCTTGGTGTTTTTTAAATCATTTATTATTTGTATGGATATGATTACCCTATCTATTCCAGAGTATGATTTGAATCTATTAGAATAGAATGTAAATTGAGGTGAGCTCAGGTCTGTGTAGTCATGAATATATTTTAGATGATATGTATCCATTAATTGTATTAGTTGTTTAGCTTGTGAGGATATTTTCCTTTTTCCTGAAGTGCTAGAGTCCTTTTCATTTAAAACACAGTTAAAATCCCCTGCCATAATAATATTACCCTCAGATTGAAATACAATTTGGTTCAGTTGTTTAATAGTGCTGGTTCTAGTACCCGGTAACCAATAATTGTTTACTAAAGTGAAAATGTTTGTATTTATTTTAATTGTCACGAAGCACAACATCCCTTTATCATCTTGATAGGATTTAATAATTCTAGGTAAAGGGAGAGTTTTATTCCAGAGAATTGCTGTTCCTCTTTTCTTTTTAGAATGTTCAGAACTGGCAATGACTATATATTTATTAATATTTAAAAAGTTGATATTTTCTTTTAAAAGATGTGTTTCTTGTAGAAATATTATGTTTGGTTTGTGTATATTTAAGTATTTAAGTAAACTTCCTCTTTTAAAAGGGTTATTCAGACCATTTATGTTGATTGATAAACCTTTTAGTGAAGTAATAATATCTCTATAAATGAGTAAGAAATTATTGTGATTTGTGTGTTATCTTGATTATGTTTTATATAATCCTCTCCAAAATATTTGTTATGTAAATTATAGTCGTTGTTTGTTACCATACGATATATTGTATGTGTTATACAATTCTTGCAACTTATAATTATATGCATTTGAATTAAGATGGCTGTCAGGAAGAACTTTTTAAGAAAATTGAATGTAGTGTAAATGTGATAAAAAAATGGGGTAGCTACCCGCCTGGAGTTATTAACTCCTTGTCCCAGTGACATCTGTCACTCAGATCAAACCCCTACCCAGCAGCAGCAAAAAAACAGTCTCCACTGTATATAAATGTGAGATAGGTAAAATAATAACTCTATATATATTTACATATTCATTAAAACAAGTCGAACAGATCTGTAATCAGTGTAACTCATCTGATATTACTTGTAACAAAATGTCATTTGGAATAAACCTCTAACTGTAGCAACTAAACATAACCTTCACTATATATGAATGTTAAACATACAAAATATTAACTCTATATATGATTGTATATTCATTAACACAGGTAAGGCATAGTTATAATCAGTGTAACTCATCAAGTATTGCTTAAACCATTTTGTCATTCAGAACTGACCTTTAAACAACAGCAACAGAACATATCTTCTTTGTATATAAAAATTAAACAGATTAAATAATAACTTCATATGTGATTATATGTACATTAAAATCTATGAAAGCAGCATTCTAATATAGAAGCCTGTCAATTGAAGTTACTACTAGCCATTTAACACATATGTTATATGTTGGTGTAATATTTAAAACAAATCAATACGAGTATCATTAAAGTGAAAGGTCAGGTGACACCTTAAGCACTTGTGATAGAAAATGCCATCATGCATTAAATGAGCTTATTTTAACCCATATTATTTTCTATCTAGCTATCAGCCTCTGAATGGAAAATCAATTGTAATTTGTAATAAGATTAGTTTATCCTGTTAAGTAAGGCACAACAATATAAATAACATGAGATGCATTAATTTAAAAGAAAAAATGTACACTTACTTTTCCCTTTTTTCCTTCCCCTTCAGTTTACCATAAACATAAATAAAAATAAGATAATTGAAGATTTCTTTCTTGAGAATCAAACTGAGTCCAAATGGTGTAGTCAGCAAGTTTAAAATACATTTTTAAAGTAAATACAACCTTTCCCAGCATTTCTGATGCTTTTTCAATGAAATTACATGTACTGACTTCCTGGTTGAGCAGGTCAACTAGCTCTGATGTCATCAAAATGCGTTGCGATGTTGTGGAGTTCATTCGAGAATGCAGAGAAGATTTTTAGTGAAAATAAGATAGTTTATGAAGAAACAAGCTTGTGGACATCCAGCTCGTGCTTCACAAAGTCTCTGGAAGAGTTTTTTCATCATTTTGAGTGAAAAAACGTCAAAATTAACAAGTATGTAACTGTATTTAAAATGTATAGGGAAAGATCATATGAGTAACATCTGCATGCTTCCCATAGCCTGCTCACACATGCACAGCTAGTTTGAACTGTCCTTAGGTTCATAGGTTTATAGGTTGGTACTAGGTTATCAGCCCTAGGGCCTATACAAGCCTAGCCATAACAATTCCCTGGCTATTTCTTCCCACACTATTTACTTCCCTGGACCCCTGTCTAGCAGGGCGACTGACGTGATCCCTGGGGTGAATTTCCTTTTTCCCATCCAATCATCAATGTTCCTTTTGAAGAGGGCAAAAGAGGCACTCTGCTTGACATGTATGGGCAATCTATTCCAGAGTCTGGGGAGTCTCTGCGTCAGGAACCTATCCCTCCAGCATGTTTTGTTTATTGTGAAGACAAGGTTTAGATCCCTGGAGCATGTGGCACTGAGGGATTGGGATTTCTTTAAGTGTAGCATGTCCAACAGCTCTGGGTTTGACATGGCCTTGTATGTTAAGCAGAGATTGCCTCTGAGTAGACGATATGTGACAGAGTATAGCTGGAGTTTTTTAAGGCATTCAGCGTAGGGCATCTGCTTTAGGCCTGTGATTCGTTTAGTGAGGTATTTCTGCGGCCTTTCCAGTTGTTGCAGATGTCTTGAGAGTACATACCAATCGGGGCGTTATATTCTATAATGGGTCTAATGAGGGATGAGTACAGTGGGACAATGACCTCCTTTTTTCTGGATGAAAAGCCCTTAGTGATGAAGTGTGCCACATAGAAGGATTTCCTGACTGTTGTGGCGATGTGGTTATCGAAGGTGAGACCACTGTCCACCTGTGTCCCTAAGTCTCTTATCACACTTTCGATGTTTAGTGTACTGCCACCTATATGGCAATTCACGGATACATGTTTTTTCCCATAGGGGATAACTATACATTTCTTGGCATTGAGCTTGAGCCCATGGCTCTGGCACCAAGCATCTGTTTCTGTAAGGCCCTTTTGTAGAGTATCCACATCATTTGGGGATTCAATAATGGCTCCCAGTTTGCAGTCATCTGCGAACTTTGTTAGCCAGAGTCCCTTAGTGTTGGCCTGTACTTCAGAGAAGTAGATGCCAAACAAGAGCGGTCCCAGGACTGAACCCTGAGGTACTCCACTTGTCACTTGTCTGGAGCTGGATTTGGAGTCAGCTACTTTTACAGTGCGGGTTCTATCAGTAAGCCAGTTAGCAACCCATTGGGTGACGTAATGATTAATGCCCAGCTTAGTAAGTTTATCTATGATTCCAGAGTGGGGGATGGTGTCAAAGGCCTTGGCAAGGTCTAGATAGGCTGTGTGGACCACCTTACCCTTGTCCATGGCTCTGGAGACTGATTCAAAGAAGTCAATCAGGTTCAGGAGACAAGTTCTGCCGTTCACGAACCCAAACTGGGTGGGGTCCAGTGTTTAAAGGTTGCCAATGTCTTTGTTTATAAGTTTCATGATAATACACTCCATGGCCTTGCAGATAAGGCTTGTCAGATTGATGGGACGGTAGTTTCCAGGATCCAAGGTGGATCTCCCCTTGTGGAGTGGGATAACTGTAGCTCTGCGCCACTCAGTGGGCACAAAACCTGAGGTGAGGCTAGGATTAAACATGACACTTAGGTGAGGTGCCAGTTCATATTGTAGTACATGTAGTACACAGCCCGGGATGTCATCTGGTCCCATGGATGCTGTATTCTTAGCTTTGAAGAGTGCGTTTTTTACCTGTGTGGCCGTTATTACCGGAATTTAGCAATCTTCCGGTATTGAGATGGGCCATTTAGGGGGTGAGAGGAGGTGAAGTTGGCACTGAATCGATCTGTCAGGATATTGCCAATATCCTTGGGATCAGTATATTTAATGCTATTCAGTTTTAGCTCAGAGCAGATCTGAGCATTGCCATTTAGATTCTTGACATAGTTATAGAATGCCTTGTGGTTGTCTTTGGAATCTTTGGCAATTTTATTTTCATAACTAGCTTTGGAGGATTTTATGAAGGATCTCAGTTTCTTACTGAGGCTGGTAAGGGAGTTTTTTGCATCCTGGGATTTTCCTCTTTTCTGCAACAGTTTCTTCCTTTTGTTGTAAAGTTTGTTTATAGCAGGGGACCACCAGATTTGCTTCCTTTTTTTGGATGAGAGCATCTTGGTTCTATTTGGGATGGCACGATTCATGCATTAGTGGATGTGCTAGTACAGTGCCTTTACAAATAAACAGCACCACAGAACTCCAAATGTAGCAGAAAGTATTTTAAATAAATCACATAACCTTATTAATCCATTTTATATTCACATGACAGAAAAAAAGTGTATTTAAAAGTGTATTTAAACCTGTAAAAGAGTTCACTTATGAATCATATAAAAATGTTGAGACTGTCAAATCATATTATCCCCACATAAATTCAACATATATACAAGTTTTAAATTAACCCCCAGGGCATAAATTATATAAAAAAAAAGTGTTCAGTATGAATTATTGAGAATGATAATTGAATGTGTGGTGAGCTCTTATTTACTACTATGTAGGTTTAATTGATCTGACTATAAATAGTTTAAAAAAATTAGTGATTATAAAGGGAATCTAGAATGTTTATATACGGGAAGTTCTTATTTTACTGTCACAATGGCACCATTTGTTTACCCTTCACTTTTAAGATATCTTTATAACAGTACCCATAACTATATATTTACCATTAGTATACACTTTTACCTCAGTATAAGTAAAAATTCAATTATGAAATTATGTGAATACTTAAGGTCACGTGTGAATGCATGAAAAAAGGAAAAAGTAGGCTTACCTTGTAAGTGAAAAAATCAACATATAATTAACACAGCGACAGTGTTCCAGAAACATAACAAACTGCAAATATAGATATTTAAGTCACTTGTTTCTTAGTCTTTTTTGTTTCTCCGAAGTCTTCCAAGTGGGATTAGAAGCCATTCTCCTAAGCGTGGGATTAGCCCATTCCATCTCTTCTATTTTTTCCAAGATCTTATGGACTTTTACATAGTTCAGAGCTGATTCTAACTCTTCAAACATTTTGGGACCTACCGATGAGAATATCTTCAGCTTCGCAGGGAACAAAAGGTGTGTTTTCACCTGTGCTTTCTTCAATTCTTTTATCAAAGGTAAGAATATTTGTCTTTTTGCTATAACTGATGATGAATAATCATTGTCAAAACGTATCGTAGCTTCATTTAATTTAATTGGTGACTTGGACCAGGCAGTTTTTAACACTAATTCCTTGTCTGAGGATGAGAGGAATTTGACAATGATAGATCTAGGTTGCTTTTTGTTAGCAGTATTCACTGTGGCAAGGGAACGATGTGCTCTCGCAATACCAAAGGACATAGCTTCAGTAAGATCAAGAGTCTTAGGTAACCAAGTATTGAGAAAGTTAGTCATGTTGTTCTCTTCTGTGCCTTCTGGTAGTCCAAATATTCTTAGGTTGTTGCATCTGGATCTGTTTTCTAGATCATCTAACTTATTTTGTAACAAAGTATTTTGTTTGAGTAAGAATTCCACATTGTTTTCATTTTCAATAATTCTCCCATCCATATCGGTCAGAGCTTCTTCAATACCTGTTATCTGTGATTTTTGTTGTAACAAGTCTTGGTGAAGTAAATCCATTTGTTTGGTAGTTTTTTTCCTTGAAATTATCTATTTTCATATCCAGCTTATGAATTTTTGTAGTAAGATCCTGTATATTTCTTATCAAAGTCTGAATCTCTCTTTTGAGGCTGGAATCTTGGTTGCTGGATTTAGTGAAGCTCATGATGAATTCTTTCAGATGAGGAGAAATTATCCAGGAATAATTTGACAAGAAAATCTGCCTTTTTTTTGTTTTTAACCTAGATATTATTGTAGATGAATTTCTTAAGTTCTTTCAAATCATATATAAAGGTATTTTCAGTTTTTAGTTTGAAGGCAGAATTCCTGTCAGAATAATATTTCTTTAGTGGAGCTGTTGAAATCTGCTGCTACTCAGAGCCCATCTTGGCCACGCCCCCAAGCAGCCATTCTTGAGATGCCAGCCAGTGTCCAAGCCCTACTTCATTTCCCCTGTTATGATTAACTATTTCGACAAATTTATGTCTGACTTCAGTGAATTATCAACACCTTTAAGAGAGCTGACATGCAAAAATGTTACCTGGTCATGGTTGGAACAGCACCAGAGTGCATTTGATAACTTCAAACAGCAAATTGCCAATCCGCCTACATTGAGATACTATAATGTCCACAAACCAGTAGCTCTTTCCTGTAATGCTTCAAAGATTGGTCTTGGTGCAGTTATTCTTCAAGAGGGCAGACCAGTTGCTTATGCATCTAGGACGCTTACCCAAACAGAAATGCAGTATACTCAAATTGAGAAGGAACATTTGGCAATTGTGTTCACATGTTCAAAGTTCCATGATTATATTTATGGCCAAGCTATCCAGATCAAAACTGATCATCAACCTGTAGTCACTATTTTAAAGAAGTCTATGCATTCATCTCCAGCAGGATTACAAAGAATGATGCTCAGATTATAAAAATACGACTTCAAAATGGTCTATACAACAGGCAAACTTCTTTATCTGGCTGATACCTTATCCAGATCACCCAGAAATACCACAGAACAGCTTGTTGCAGAGAATTATGACTTTGATGTCATGGAAGTGTGTAATTTTTCTACCATGAGACTTGATGAGCTGAGAGATCATACAAAGACTGATCCAATTTTGCAGAAGCTCAACCACTTCATCAATGTTGGATGGTTGTCCAAGCAATCTTGTTTACCACCAGAAGTACAAACTTTTTTCCATATAGAGATGATATGTTGATGAAAGATGGTATCATTTTCAAAGGTCCTAAACTTATCGCTCCTACTTACCTTGCAAAATGAATACATTCATATTTTGCATTGTGGTCACCCAGGTTCCAAATCTACCAAAAGAGGGTGAGAGGACTAGTATTTTGGCTTTCTCTGTCAAAAGACATTGATAAAGTGCTTTCATCTTGTTCAGTATGCAATAGTACTAAACAGCATTTGCAAAAAGAACCACTTCAGCTAAGCCAGATTCCTGAGCTACCTTGGTCAACAGTAGCCACTAACATATCTGAGTGGAACAATCAGCATTACTTAGTGTTGGTAAACTTTTATTCAAACTGATTTGAGATCAATTTGCTACCTAGCCTAACATCCAGTACTGTTATTACTAAATTAAAATGTCATTTCTCAGTCCATGGTAGTCAACACAAAGTTATTTCTGACAAAGGTACCCAGTTTACCAGTCAATTATTTCAGAAATTTTCTAAAGAGTGGGACTGTATCCATATTACTACCAGTCCGAATACCCACAGTACAGAGTGCAAAGCAATTATTAGAGAGGTCAAAGTGTGACAATATCGATATCTTCTTGAATTTACTTAATCTCAGAAATATACCCCGTGACAACCTACTTGGCTCGGCTGCTCAGAGACTTCTATCTAGGTAAACCAGAACAACCTTGCTTATCAGTTCTAGTTTGTTGATGCCTAATGCTAAAACCACCAGAGGAATCAAACTCCAACTCTTTAAAAAGCATTTCTTTCAGAAATCCAGCTATGATAAAATGAGCCGATTTCTTTGTCCATTGAAAGAAGGAGAGACAATGAGGATGCAAATGGCGAAAGGCTTTGATTGAATTAGTCAAGTTAGAGAGATCCTACTTAGTGGAATCTGAGGGTATAGAATACAGGAGAAACTGCAGGCATCTTCTTCCTATATCAGAATCGATATCGCAGCATTGTACCTGTGATACAGACTCTAGATCTTAGAGCAGCCCTGACAATGTTCATACCGAATAACATGTCTCAGTACCTATTCCCATTCCTGATGATGTCCCAAAGTTAAACATTCCTTGAAGACAGCCCCTGTTGCTAGATTCAATTCTGATTTTTATGTTACATGATCAGGTTGTATTTCTAGACCTAGTGTAAAATGCATAGCAACCTGGATATGATTGTTTTGTATGTGTTTAGTTTTGTATGATTGCATGTCAAAGAATTAGTTGTGTATAACTGCATATCAAAGGATCATTTCTGTGTAATTGCATGTCAGTAGAATGCTGTCATTTAGTGTATGATCTATTTCTCAAAGAGGGAGGATGCAGAACAGAGCGTGTGTTGTAACCTTAAGAAGCATTTCCAAGTGTAGGCACATGCATATAAACAGTGAGCACTTGCAGTCATCAGTGCCATTTTGAATGAACAGCCAGAGTGTTAACATGTATGTGTGCAGTCGTCAGTCTGTTTATAAGTTTATTTACGTTTAAGTTACTAAGCCTCAATCCTGACGTGTTTGTGTATAATAAATCTGCTTGAACCGAACCCACAACCGTTCGTCTGTTTTATCCTGACCAGACAAACGGCAGCTTGTATGAAAGGAATGGAAAGGAAAGGAGTCTACTAAGTATCACAATGCAAATGAAAGAAGAAAAAGAGAACTCTGAATAGTGCTCATGGAAGAAAACATGCCTGACAATTCACTCTCTTTGTAGCACAAGGTGTAAATGCAGTGAGCTTATAGATAAAGCATATCTGACGCATTGTTTAAATTCACTGGCATGATACATTTTACAGGGGACTGTCTGAATATATATTTCATCACATTTTGTGATGCCATTGTGTTGTTTATAAATCAACTGTTGTCACTGTTGCTAACAACATGTGATCATTAATCTGTCTACTGTAACATAATATATCAACTACAATTCTGACAATGTTTCCCACAAAGTACATGTCTGATGTTGCAAGGAGATGTCAGAAGGAAGAATTGTTCACTTGAACACATTTCTTGCTCCAATCATTGCTACATATAGCCATGCATTGTATTTCATTCACTATCTGCAATTTCCCTAACATTTATTACCCTTCTAATGCCTTTTCTATTTGCTCTATGTTTGGCATTGCACAAAACACAGTTCACTATCTAAGGAAAAAAAGTAAAAATTTTAGTTTAGGCTGCCTTAGGTAGCTTAAAAATAGCTGTAGGGCTTTGTGCATCCAGCAGCACTCTTGATGCTAATGATTCAAGAAAATGCACTTGTCGGGTAATTTTCTCTCTGGAGCAAGATGCACCTGAGGTGAATTAACAGAAATAAGGTACGTGAAGCATTGTTTGAATCCTGTTTCAGAACTCCTTGCCATAATTCACTTTATTTACTTTTCAATTGTAATCCATTTAAGATACATTTGGTCTTCGCTTGGGATCGTGCGGACATGGCTCACTATCTAAGGAAAAAAGTGGAAAATTTAGTTTAGGCTGCCTTAGGTAGCTCAAACACACTTCGTAACATTGCCTGGTCCCCCCACAACAGGAAGAGTACTTGCTTCAGTAAATGCACCTGACAGATGCCAAATTCTGTGCTACAAGGTCCAACTTATGTGACTCAAGAGCAATAAGGCACACGAAGCATTGTCTGAATCCCGCATGGAGATCACATTGCAATTTATTACATTATGTATTTTTTTATTTACATTCATTTTAAGGTGCATTTGCTGTTCACTTGACAATATACAAACAGGGTGCACTAGCTAAGAAAAAAAGTGAAAAAAATAGATCAGACTACCTTAGGTAACTCAAACATGTCTGTCATTGTTGCGTGGCCTCCACACAATAGGGAGAGTACTGACCTCAGTAAATGCACCTGACAGATGTCAAATTCTGTGGTACAAGGTGTAACTGAAGTGAATCAAGAGAAATGAGGTACATGAAGCATTGTTTGAATCCTGTTTCAGAACTCCTTGCCATAATTCACTTTATTTACTTTTCATTTATAATCCATTTTAAGATACATTTGGTCTTCACTTGACATGCAAACACATCACTATCTAAGGAAAAAAGTGAAAAATCTACTTTAGACTGCCTTAGGTAGCTCAACCATGCCTGGTAACAGTACGTATTCTTCATCACTCTGGACAGCACTGAGAGGAGAGACTCTACCTGTTATAGAGCTATAGAGATGCTCCTACATGTCCTTAAAAACATATTTGTACTACTCCAATCTGCATCTGTCTGTAACGCTCTCTATTCACCCCTCCTGAAAAATAATATTTCAGTGTGCTTCAATAATGATATTGTAATGCTGGGAAATAGTAATTTGTTTGTGGCATGATGAGCTAATGCTTGAATGTGTAGAAAGATTTTTTTTAATGTTATGGATTCTATTCCGGCATTAGCTAAGTGTTAATGACTGTTTTTGGTTCTGTAATTTAGGTGAATCTGTTAGCTACATATTGTTGTGAGCCACTACTATCCTTCTTCATTGATGATTTATTTTATCCCTGCCTCCATCTCTCCCTGATGATGTATCTTCTCCCATCTGTATCATAATTCTTACTCCTCTGCATTTGCACAATGTCTGGTGCTGGGCAACAAATGCGGCTAATGCTAAATGTAAGTACAATGCTTATAGCAATATATTTGGATTTAATTGCCTTCTTCCACATTACTCTGTCTCACTTCGTGCCACTGTACTACACTAATCTGCCTGCTTTCTGCTGTAAGTGCTATCTTGTAAAGATCTTTGTGTGGAAATTGGCTCAGAGCAACATGGAGTATTGCTCACTACTATTGTAAGTTCAGCACTTGAAGATATGATTACACATGCACTAATACTTTCCATCAGTAGTGCAAATCATCTTAGCAGTGCTGTGCTTAAATAGTACAAGAAAAAAAGAGAGGAGCTCAATGAATCATAATTGTCTGTTGCACAAAGGTTGTATGACTGTACTACTGTTGCCCAACGATGATCATGAGTCTTGAACGATGTTAACTCACCTAATTAATTCTTGGGAAGTAATGTGTGTGCTTAACAGCGTCTACAGTTGCACCATGTTACCAGCTTGATTAGCCTATTCTTACCACACCCATCACCGTCATTCTGCAGGGCACTGTCATATGTTTCTCTTACTAATGCACATAGTGCAAGTGCGAGACAATACAAGTGTACAATCATCCCAACATGATGTCTCAGGAATGTTTGATTGATACCCCAGTGGTGTGCAACAGTCAATGTGTACACCATCCCATTATGTGGAACATGTCAATGTCCCTCACAGTATCATAGTGTACCGTAAGGATAGTATCTACATTGCATTATCAAGGTATGCCATTACATGTAATGATCATACTGATGTTACATTGTCCTGTGCACACATATGCATTTGTTGTACAACCTGGGATGCACAGTACCATGTGTTCCAAGCACTGATTTTTAAAAATATTCCAATATCCAGTTTCACATGGGTATCATGTGTCTTCTGCAATGGGGCTTGTGACTAAGACATTACACTCTATATTGTATAAGCTAGGAAGTTCAATACCCAGTATGGATGACGTGTGTGTGTGTGTGTGTGTGTGTGTGTGTGTGTGTGTGTGTGTGTGTGTGTGTGTGAGAGAGAGAGAGAGAGAGAGAGAGAGAGAGACAGTGTATTCCTTGGTGGTGTATACACTTCTCCAGAGAATAATACATTTAACTGTTCTCACAGCTTCTTTTTCCCTAATTTTACAGTAATACCCTCATTAAAACACACTGATGAGGTCATCCTGACTAAAGTGTATGCAGTCCCATAACAGTTAGACTTCATCTTTGGTGCCTGTGAGTATTACAGTGCCTAGATTGTGTAAGCTTGATAGGTAAGAGGTTTATACCCAGCTTAGAAAACTTGTGTCTATGTGTGTGTGAGAATGTGTGTATCTATTTACCCCTGACAATAATACATTTAACTCTTCTCATAAGTTCCTTATCCCTAATATTTTACCACAACATCCTCTCTGAAACACAGTGCTGAGATCATCCTGACAAAAGTGCAGTCTGTCCCCTAAAAGTCAGATTTCTCCTCTGATGCTCACAAGTATTTCAGTGCTCACTAGATTGTGGATGCTAGATAGGTCAGAGGTTATGTTAGATAGCTCAGAGGTTCAATGGTAAACTGAGTGTATCACTGAGTGGTATACCAACTTCTCCTGAGGTGAACACATTTAACTGCTCCCACATATACCATTTCCATATTTTTACAGTACCACCCCCTCAAACACACACTGATGAGGTCAGCCTGACATAAGTGCAATCTCTAACCTCAGAAGCAGACTGCTCCTGTGGCATGTGTGACTAGTAGATTGATACTTAGATAGGTAGGAGACTCAATAACCACCATGGACAACCCGTATGTATGTGTGTAATGCCTGTTACTATCTCCATTTTCCCTACATAGGATGCATTTAAATGTATACACAGCTTCCTTCTAACAAAGTTTACAGAAACATCCTGCATGAAACACAATGATGAGGTCATCCTAACAAAAGTGCAGTCTCTCCCCTGAGAGTCAGACTTCTCCTGTGGCATTTGCAATTACTACAGTGCTCTCTAGATTGTATAAACTAGATAAGAAGGAGGTTCAATACTTAATATGGTAGAACTGTGTGTATGTGTGAGGTTGTTTATAGTTAGCTAAGCATGTGCTCATTCAACCTATACTCTGGATACATGCTTTTAAACTCAAAGATGACTACACCATCCCCTAAGGCCACCTTTCACATACACAACTTCATTGCTACATAAGGGTGTAGTGATGCACACTGTTGTAATGTAATGATTACAATTTTGTATGCATTACATAAAGGAAAATTTTCTTACTTAGGCAATACTATGTCCACAGATTTATACAGTAATGCTTTAAATAATGTCATGTGTTGAAAGATAGCCATTTAGTGGTTTTAGATCGGAAGTGATGCAAACATTTGTTAAGTGAGAAGGGCATAGAAAGTTTCCATTCTTCATATTTCATTTTTTGTGTAGCCAAAGTAAGAGCACATGAGTGCAACATTATATTGCCTGCATACACTCCTAGTTCAACACACTGATGAGGTCATTGTTTTGCAATTGAACTGAAGCTATTGAATGTCAGATGTCTCCTGTGGTGCCTGCATGTCTGACACTATTCTCATTAATGTGTAAATGCCTAGTTAGGATGTTAGAGTACAGCTTAACCTGTGCAACGGACTACCAATGTAGTCATGATTGCTTTCCTCACATATGTAGTGGCAACTTTTACAAGGCCCGATTGGTTGTAAAACTAATTTTATCAGATAAATCTCTTTGGCAATACACTACTGATGTCACCCCTTCATATATGCTATATATCTCAATTACATTTATTATTCTGCTGTGGTGCTGGCTGCTGATAATGTGTTGTATAGATGGTGTAAGTGGATAGGTAGGTGGTTTGATTTCATCACTGCTTCAATAGTGTGACAGTTAGCCACCTCAAAACCACCTTTATGCATCCTAATTATGAGATAGAATTGCAGTAGTACACTGTGACACTAGCAAATCCTAGTATCACCAGGGAAAATAACATTTTGTCCACACAGTGGTTACATACTGCTAACATAGGTTCATAGGTTCATAGGTTCATACTAGGCTATCTGCCCTGGGGCAATTATAAGCCTAGCCCGATTCTGTATGGCTTACACCACCCCTTGATTTGAGTATACTGTGCCCTTTTTAAGGTTTAGTTTACTGTGCCTAGCACTGTCTAATAGTGATGGGAGTAATTCCTGGGACAAACCTACGATCCCCCATCCACCTATCGAGATTCGTCTTGAAGAGATTCAGTGAGGTGCTCTGCCTCACATGAACTAGAATTCTATTCCAGAGTGAAGGGAGCCTCTGAGTTATGAACCTGTCCCTCCAGCAAGTTCTATTTATTTCTGTGCTGAGGTTCAAGTCCCTCGAGCATGTGGCTCTAAGGGACTTAGATTTACTGAGGTGGAGCATGTCCATTAATTCTGGATTTGACATAGCTTTGTATATCAGGCATAGATCGCCTCGAAGTAGGCGGTATGCAACTGAGTAGAGCTGGAGTTTTTTTAACCGAGCAGCATATGGCATCTGTTTGAGACCCTTGATCCCCTTGGTGAGATACTTTTGGGGTCTTTCTAATTGCTGCAGGTGTCGGGAAAGGTACATCCCAAAAGGGGCATTGTATTCTATGATGGGCCTGATGAGGGATGAATAAAGGAGCATGATTACCTCTCTTGATCTAGATGTGAAACCCTTTGTGATGAGGTGGGCTATGTAGAAGGTCTTTCTAACCACTTTGGCAATGTGGTTTTCAAAGGAGAGATTGCTATCAACTTGGGTCCCCAGGTCCCTAATAACTTTCTCCATACTTAATGGGTTTCCGCCTATGTGGTAATTTGTGGGCACATTGTTTTTGCCAAATGGTATGACTATACAATTTTTGGCATTTAGCTTTAAACCATGGTGCTGGCACCAGTTATCTGTCTCTGTGAGACCTTTTTGAAGGATGTTTGTGTCAGCTGGAGAGTCAATTATGGCGCCCAGTTTGCAGTCGTCTACAAACTTGGTGAGCCATAGTCCTCCCAATTTTGCCTGTACCTCGGAAAAGTATATACCGAACAAGAGTGGTCCCAGGACAGAACCCTGTGGGACGCCACTTGTGACCGGTTTTGAGTCTGACGTGGCTCCAGCAACTCTCACTCTGTGGGTTCTGTCTTTCAGCCAGTTTGCAACCCATCTTGTGACATAGGGGTTTATATTTAAGCTGGATTGCTTATCTATGATGCCCGAGTGGGGTATTGTGTCAAATGCCTTTGCAAGGTCCAGATAGGCTGTGTGGACTACGTTCCCTTCATCTATGGCTTTGGTGACTGTTTCAAAGAAGTCAACCAGGTTCAAAAGGCAGGATCTGCCCTTGACAAAGCCGAACTGGGTAGGATCTAGTGTCTGTAGGTCCCCAATGTCTTTGGTTATGAGCTCCATGATGATCCTCTCCATAGCCTTGCAGACTAAGATAGTCAGGCTTATGGGGCGATAGTTTCCAGGGTCCATAGAAGCTCCATCTTTGTGGAGTGGGACCACTGTTGCTGTACGCCATTCTGTGGGCACATATCCTGTAGTGAGGCTGAGATTGTATAGCTGTTTTATTTGAGGGATTAGTTCCTCTTGGAGTTCATGTAGGATGCAACCTGGGATGCCATCTGGTCCCATGGAAGCAGTGTTTTTTGCTTTGGAGAGGGCAGCCTTCACCTGAGCATCAGAGATGTTTGGGAGGCAGCCCTCTGCCGGGATAGATGCTTGCTCTTTTGCGGGGAGGGTGGAGAAGTTTGCACTGAACCTGTCTGCCAGGATATTGGCGATGTCTGTGGGTTCAGTGTATTTTTTGTCATTTAGAATCAACTCAGAACAAGTCTGGGAGTTGCATCCCAGGTTCCTAACATAACTGAAAAAAGCCTTATGATTGTCTTTGGTGTCCTGTGCAATTTTTCTCTCAAAGCTGGCCTTGGAGGATTTTATGAGGGATCGTAATTTTTTGCTAGTACTGATCAGAGATGCCTTCCCTATTAGGGATTTTGCTCTATCATGTAGTAGCTTCCTCCTTCTGTTGTACAGTTTATTTATGGCAGGGGTCCATCAGACTGGACACCTGCCTTTGGATGATTGGGTCTTGGTTTTGTTTGGGATAGCATGATCCATGCATTCCTGGAGATGTCCGTAGAATACGTTTATATTAGGATTCTGCAGTTTGGGCCGTAGTTTCCACTGGCCCTGGGGCCTTGAAGGATTCCACTTCGGTTTTGAGAAGTGAGAGGTTCGCTTTTGAGAAGTTTTTCACTGTGGTTTTCTGGGCTGGGGGTGGGGTCGGGATGTGGACATCCAGTGAAATTAATTTATGGTCTGATCTTACCAATGAGGGATATACTTCTGGTGTGGAACATAGAGTCCCCATGTTGGTAATGATCAGGTCTAGTATGTTGTCCCCTCTTGTGGGAGTGGTGACTAGTTGTTCCATAGCATTTGAGTTTATAATTTCCAGGAACCTTTGGGCTAAGGTGCTGGGGCTTGAGTAGTGCTCCCAGTCAATGTTTGGGTAGTTGAAGTCACCCAATATAATGGTGTTCGAGATCTTCATGTTCTCCAATGTTTTCAGGAAAGCAGAGTGGGATTCCTGACTTTGAGAGGGTGGTCTGTAGGATGCTATAAACTGAAAAGCAGTCTTGCCCACTGTTAGTTGCACATGGATGGTCTCCAATACTTCGTGCAATGCCACTAACCTGGAGGTGTGGATATCCTTGATAAATATGGAAACTCCCCCTCCTTTTGTGGTTCGGTCCGGGTTTTGGGGCCGAAAAGCATGATATGAGGTTTAGCCTGGTAGTGCTGGGGTGCTCTCTGGAGCCTTGAACCAGGTTTCTGTCACTGCACAGATATCGATGTTCTCCATACTGAGGAGAGCTTCGAGTGCGTGCATCTTGAGGTTAAGACTTCTGGCATTAAGCAGCATTACCCTTAGTTTCTTGTTCCTTGTGCTGTCTATGGGGGTGGGTTTGACTTTTGAGCCTTGCCTAAAAAAGGCACTATGGGGTTGGCAAGAGCCTTTGCCAATATCCGAAAGCCCAGTGGTGATAAGTGCAAGCCATCCCTAGTGAAGCAACATGGCTTGTCGAGCATGTCATCCCAGGCTGACAGACACTGGATCCCCTTAAATGACACCAAAATTTTAGCCAATTGTTAAAATCAATCATTTTGTCTTTGTACTGTGGCATCATTCTAGGTGAGGGTAAGATGCTGCTCAAGGTCAGGGTCATACCAGCCTGGGCTACATGATCAGAGAGCTCCTCTATGTCTCTTTTCATGTAGTCCAGGGAGGTACGTCTCAGGTCATTCACACCAGCATGTACAATGACTGAGTCATATTTGTATTTGCTTTGGAGTGACCTGAGTGCTTACGTTATGTGGCGGATCCTAGCACCCGATAGGCAGCTCACCGTGACCTTCTTTTTATTCAGCCTTGTGAGCGGGACGTCAGTGTGTCTGACAATAGAGTCACCTATTACAAGTGTATCAGATGTGTAATTCAGCCTTAAGGGCTGTGACTGCTTGGCACACTGACTTTGTGGGCTATGTGTTGTGCGTGTTTTGTTTTGAGGTAGCGTTTGCTTCGATGTCTGCTTTGGAGGTCTCTGTTGCTTAGGTAGATTTTTATTTAGAGCCTCCGAGTATGTTTTTGTGTATTTATGTGTTTGGTTTGCTGATGTGGTGGGACTTTGTGATACTGGAATTGTGTTGTGTGAGGTTACCTTCTCCTCCTGACTGGTTACACCAGTTTTGAGATGAGAGAGCTCAGCCTCCATTTTGGCTAAATAGTTGCATCTCTCACATATATTTGAACCTGTTTGGAGGAGGAGAGGGTTGTCCGTGTACATGAGACAGTTGTAACATTGCCTCAAAATTCCCAGATTCACCAGCTGGACTGGAGAGGAAACCATTGACTGACCTTTGGACATGCTAGAGTAATATAGGGAAACTGAATTTAAGACGGACCAATAGAGAACAGGGTAATCGTAGAGAGTATAAGAGTAAGTAGTGCTTATGGTTTAATAGTGCTAACTTGTAGGATTACTTAATTGGACCAGTGAAGGGCCTTAGAATGAGAATATGGTGTTCAAATTGAGAGATAGAGCAGTTCTAAGGGAAAAGTGAATAGCAGACTTTGTGGAGCCAGGAATAGTTTAAACCCAATTAGGTGGCACTGCCCGCTGTTGCGCTATGCACAAAAACGCACAAAACCGCGCAAAAGAGGGTTTTAAGAGAGGAAGATGAAGGAGTTTGGAATTGACCCAAAATGGCCAATAAAACTACAGTTTCAAGTCAGTAACCACTCCCACAGGGGCAGGCAGGCTGCTCAATGTTTTTCACTGCCACTGATCAACAGAGAGACTTCCCTTTAGCCCAAGCAAAAAATGGCCTACAAGAAACTTACAAACAGTTCAAGAACAGCAAGCCTGTAACTGAACTTTTTTAAATCTCAGAAAAGTGGGAAAAAAGCAAGATTTATTTTGTTTTTTTTTGTTTTTCAGAGATAGCAGAGGTTCACAAGTATCAACAAGTTATAACAGTGCAGTAAATGACCCCACACAAGAGTGCTAGGTCAAAGACAGATAAAATGCAAGTTTTGAGAAAAAAACGATTTTAAAAATAAGTGCAAACAGGAAATTCAGTAAACAGCTCTAGGTTGTGCTCTAAATACAGTTACTAATGCAGAAATCAAGTTTAACAAGCCAGAAAATGCTCAAAATAGGTGACTATGCAGAAAAACTTAGCAAATAAACAGAGGAAAAATACTTAAAATCTCAAAAGTGGCTCCTTTCTTCTCTCAGCATTTTCTCCTCTTGGTGGGTGCTTCACCAACAGCCAACAAGCCTGAAAAGATGCCAAAACCATGAGGCAACCAGGTTTTAAGAGAGGAAGATGAAGGAGTTTGGAATTGACCCAAAATGGCCAATAAAACTACAGTTTCAAGTCAGTAACCACTCCCACAGGGGCAGGCAGGCTGCTCAATGTTTTTCACTGCCACTGATCAACAGAGAGACTTCCCTTTAGCCCAAGCAAAAAATGGCCTCCAAGAAACTTACAAACAGTTCAAGAACAGCAAGCCTGTAACTGAACTTTTTTAAATCTCAGAAAAGTGGGAAAAAAGCAAGATTTTTTTTGTTTTTTTTGTTTTTTCAGAGATAGCAGAGGTTCACAAGTATCAACAAGTTATAACAGTGCAGTAAATGACCCCACACAAGAGTGCTAGGCCAAAGACAGATAAAATGCAAGTTTTGAGAAAAAAACGATTTTAAAAATAAGTGCAAACAGGAAATTCAGTAAACAGCTCTAGGTTGTGCTCTAAATACAGTTACTAATGCAGAAATCAAGTTTAACAAGCCAGAAAATGCTCAAAATAGGCGGCTATGCAGAAAAACTTAGCAAATAAACAGAGGAAAAATACTTAAAATCTCAAAAGTGGATCCTTTCTTCTCTAAGCATTTTCTCCTCTTGGTGGGTGCTTCACCAACAGCCAACAAGCCTGAAAAGATGCCAAAACCACGAGGCAACCTGGGTTTAAGAGAGGAAGAGGAAGGAGTTTGGAATTGACCCAAAATGGCCAATAAAACTACAGTTTCAAGTCAGTAACCACTCCCACAGGGGCAGGCAGGCTGCTCAATGTTTTTCACTGCCACTG
Organism: Protopterus annectens; assembly: GCF_019279795.1. Classification (NCBI taxonomy): domain Eukaryota; kingdom Metazoa; phylum Chordata; order Ceratodontiformes; family Protopteridae; genus Protopterus; species Protopterus annectens. The sequence continues at coordinate 489,532,266 of NC_056731.1, forward strand.
ATCAACAGAGAGACTTCCCTTTAGCCCAAGCAAAAAAAGGCCTCCAAGAAACTTACAAACAGTTCAAGAACAGCAAGCCTGTAACTGAACTTTTTTAAATCTCAGAAAAGTGGGAAAAAAGCAAGATTTTTTTGTTTTTTTGTTTTTTCAGAGATAGCAGAGGTTCACAAGTATCAACAAGTTATAACAGTGCAGTAAATGACCCCACACAAGAGTGCTAGGCCAAATAGAGATAAAATGCAAGTTTTGAGAAAAAAACGATTTTAAAAATAAGTGCAAACAGGAAATTCAGTAAACAGCTCTAGGTTGTGCTCTAAATACAGTTACTAATGCAGAAATCAAGTTTAACAAGCCAGAAAATGCTCAAAATAGGCGGCTATGCAGATAAACTTAGCAAATAAACAGAGGAAAAATACTTAAAATCTCAAAAGTGGCTCCTTTCTTCTCTCAGTGTTTTCTCCTCTTGGTGGGTGCTTCACCAACAGCCAACAAGCCTGAAAAGATGCCAAAACCACGAGGCAACCAGGTTTTAAGAGAGGAAGATGAAGGAGTTTGGAATTGACCCAAATGGCCAATAAAACTACAGTTTCAAGTCAGTAACCACTCCCACAGGGGCAGGCAGGCTACTCAATGTTTTTCACTGCCACTGATCAACAGAGAGACTTCCCTTTAGTCCAAGCAAAAAATGGCATCCAAGAAACTTACAAACAGTTCAAGAACAGCAAGCCTGTAACTGAACTTTTTTAAATCTCAGAAAAGTGGGAAAAAAGCAAGATTTTTTTTTTTTTTTTGTTTTTTCAGAGATAGCAGAGGTTCACAAGTATCAACAAGTTATAACAGTGCAGTAAATGACCCCACACAAGAGTGCTAGGCCAAAGACAGATAAAATGCAAGTTTTGAGAAAAAAACGATTTTAAAAATAAGTGCAAACAGGAAATTCAGTAAACAGCTCTAGGTTGTGCTCTAAATACAGTTACTAATGCAGAAATCAAGTTTAACAAGCCAGAAAATGCTCAAAATAGGCGGCTATGCAGAAAAACTTAGCAAATAAACAGAGGAAAATACTTAAAATCTCAAAAGTGGCTCCTTTCTTCTCTCAGCATTTTCTCCTCTTGGTGGGTGCTTCACCAACAGCCAACAAGCCTGAAAAGATGCCAAAACCACGAGGCAACCAGGTTTTAAGAGAGGAAGATGAAGGAGTTTGGAATTGACGCAAAATGGCCAATAAAACTACAGTTTAAAGTCAGTAACCACTCCCACAGGGGCAGGCAGGCTGCTCAATGTTTTTCACTGCCACTGATCAACAGAGAGACTTCCCTTTAGCCCAAGCAAGAAATGGACTCCAAGAAACTTACAAACAGTTCAATAACTGCAAGCCTGTAACTGAACTTTTTTAAATCTCAGTAAAGTGGGAAAAAAGCAAGATTTTTTTGTTTTTTTTGTTTTTTTTTTTCAGAGATAGCAGAGGTTCACAAGTATCAACAAGTTATAACAGTGCAGTAAATGACCGCACACAAGAGTGCTAGGCCAAAGACAGATAAAATGCAAGTTTTGAGAAAAAAAACGATTTTAAAAATAAGTGCAAACAGGAAATTCAGTAAACAGCTCTAGGTTGTGCTCTAAATACAGTTACTAATGCAGAAATCAAGTTTAACAAGCCAGAAAATGCTCAAAATAGGCGGCTATGCAGAAAAACTTAGCAAATAAACAGAGGAAAATACTTAAAATCTCAAAAGTGGCTCCTTTCTTCTCTCAGCATTTTCTGCTCTTGGTGGGTGCTTCACCAACAGCCAGCAAGCCTGAAAAGATGCCAAAACCACGAGGCACCCAGGTTTTAAGAGAGGAAGAGGAAGGAGTTTGGAATTGACCCAAAATGGCCAATAAAACTACAGTTTCAAGTCAGTAACCACTCCCACAGGGGCAGGCAGGCTGCAAAATATTTTTTCACTGCCACTGATCAACAGAGAGACTTCCCTTTAGCCCAAGCAAAAAATGGCCTCCAAGAAACTTACAAACAGTTCAAGAACAGCAAGCCTGTAACTGAACTTTTTTAAATCTCAGAAAAGTGGGAAAAAAGCAAGATTTTTTTTGTTTTTTGTTTTTTTCAGAGATAGCAGAGGTTCACAAGTATCAACAAGTTATAACAGTACAGTAAATGACCCCACACAAGAGTGCTAGGCCAAAGACAGATAAAATTCAGGTTTTGAGAAAAAAACGATTTTAAAAATAAGTGCAAACAGGAAATTCAGTAAACAGCTCTAGATTGTGCTCTAAATACAGTTACTAATGCAGAAATCAAGTTTAACAAGCCAGACAATGCTCAAAATAGGTGGCTATGCAGAAAAACTTAGCAAATAAACAGAGGAAAAATACTTACAATCTCAAAAGTGGCTCCTTTCTTCTCTCAGCGTTTTCTCCTCTTGGTGGGTGCTTCACCAACAGCCAACAAGCCTGAAAAGATGCCAAAACCATGAGGCAACCAGGTTTTAAGAGAGGAAGATGAAGGAGTTTGGAATTGACCCAAAATGGCCAATAAAACTACAGTTTCAAGTCAGTAACCACTCCCACAGGGGCAGGCAGGCTGCTCAATGTTTTTCACTGCCACTGATCAACAGAGAGACTTCCCTTTAGCCCAAGCAAAAAATGGCCTCCAAGAAACTTACAAACAGTTCAAGAACAGCAAGCCTGTAACTGAACTTTTTTAAATCTCAGAAAAGTGGGAAAAAAGCAAGATTTTTTTGTTTTTTTGTTTTTTTCAGAGATAGCAAAGGTTCACAAGTATCAACAAGTTATAACAGTGCAGTACATGACCCCACACAAGAGTGCTAGTCCAAAGACAGATAAAATGCAAGTTTTGAGAAAAAAACGATTTTAAAAATAAGTGCAAACAGGAAATTCAGTAAACAGCTCTAGGTTGTGCTCTAAATCCAGTTACTAATGCAGAAATCAAGTTTAACAAGCCAGAAAATGCTCAAAATAGGCGGCTATGCAGAAAAACTTAGCAAATAAACAGAGGAAAAATACTTAAAATCTCAAAAGTGGCTCCTTTCTTCTCTCAGTGTTTTCTTCTCTTGGTTGGTGCTTCACCAACAGCCAACAAGCCTGAAAAGATGCCAAAACCACGAGGCAACCAGGTTTTAAGAGAGGAAGATGAAGGAGTTTGGAATTGATGCAAAATGGCCAATAAAACTACAGTTTCAAGTCAGTAACCACTCCCACAGGGGCAGGCAGGCTGCTCAATGTTTTTCACTGCCACTGATCAACAGAGAGACTTCCCTTTAGCCCAAGCAAAAAATGGCCTCCAAGAAAATTACAAACAGTTCAAGAACAGCAAGCCTGTAACTGAACTTTTTTAAATCTCAGAAAAGTGGGAAAAAAGCAAGATTTTATTTGTTTTTTTGTTTTTTTCAGAGATAGCAGAGGTTCACAAGTATCAACAAGTTATAACAGTGCAGTAAATGACCCCACACAAGAGTGCTAGGCCAAATACAGATAAAATGCAAGTTTTGAGAAAAAAAAACGATTTTAAAAATAAGTGCAAACAGGAAATTCAGTAAACAGCTCTAGATTGTGCTCTAAATACAGTTACTAATGCAGAAATCAAGTTTAACAAGCCAGAAAATGCTCAAAATAGGTGGCTATGCAGAAAAACTTACCAAATAAACAGAGGAAAAATACTTAAAATCTCAAAAGTGGCTCCTTTCTTCTCTCAGCATTTTCTCCTCTTGGTGGGTGCTTCACCAACAGCCAACAAGCCTGAAAAGATGCCAAAACCATGAGGCAACCAGGTTTTAAGAGAGGAAGATGAAGGAGTTTGGACTTGACCCAAAATGGCCAATAAAACTACAGTTTCAAGTCAGTAATCACTCCCACAGGGGCAGGCAGGCTGCTCAATGTTTTTCACTGCCACTGATCAACAGAGAAACTTCTTTTTAGCCCAAGCAAAAAATGGCCTCCAAGAAACTTACAAACAGTTCAAGAACAGCAAGCCTGTAACTGAACTTTTTTAAATCTCAGAAAAGTCGGAAAAAAGCAAGATTTGTTTGTTTTTTTTGTTTTTTTCAGAGATAGCAAAGGTTCACAAGTATCAACAAGTTATAACAGTGCAGTAAATGACCCCACACAAGAGTGCTAGGCCAAAGACAGATAAAATGCAAGTTTTGAGAAAAAAATGATTTTAAAAATAAGTGCAAACAGGAAATTCAGTAAACAGCTCTAGGTTGTGTTCTAAATACAGTTACTAATGCAGAAATCAAGTTTAACAAGCCAGAAAATGCTCAAAATATGCGGCTATGCAGAAAAACTTAGCAAATAAACAGAGGAAAAATACTTAAAATCTCAAAAGTGGCTCCTTTCTTCTCTCAGCATTTTTTCCTCTTGGTGGGTGCTTCACCAACAGCCAACAAGCCTGAAAAGATGCCAAAACCATGAGGCAACCAAGGTTTAAGAGAGGAAGATGAAGGAGTTTGGAATTGACCCAAAATGGCCAATAAAACTACAGTTTCAAGTCAGTAACCACTCCCACAATGGCAGGCAGGCTGCTCAATGTTTTTCACTGCCACTGATCAACAGAGAGACTTCTTTTTAGCCCAAGCAAAAAATGGCCTCCAAGAAACTTACAAACAGTTCAAGAATAGCATGCCTGTAACTGAACTTTTTTAAATCTCAGAAAAGTGGGAAAAAACTGCAGTATGTCACATTTGGAGTGTGTATTCTCCTGTGTTGCTTGACAATGACAGTGCAGTTTGTACATGATGTAAGTACATATGTAGGATGCTGGAGTCCAGCTGTTCAACCTCATACTGTGTATACTATTCTGAAAAGACATGTATGATATGTAGCTGCAGAGTTATTCTGAACTTCAAACATATTTTTACATACATCTCCAGCTTGTAAACAGTGGTGATGTCATCCTTTTAACTGTCCACTGTCTCCGAGTAAATTGTGTCAGTGTTATAGCGACTGTACATGTCACTAACACTATTGTCATCAATATTGGCTTTGTACACATACAGATGATTCCTCTTGCTAAAAGTTATGACAATTTGTTATATATCAATGCTTTTATACAGAGAATTGATGACATTTGCTTCAGTGTTCCTTTTATAACATATGTAGGAAGTGTTATCATCTGTCATGGAAATGAGGCAAAATGCTGTCTGTTGTTGATGTACTACAGCAATCATAGACACACATATCCCTTGCAGAAAGAACATCATGTAATGCTGTCACATAACACATATGTCACACTTGTAGTGACATTTCTACTGTGGTGCTTTCATCCTTGGAAATTTCCATGCATTGTCTGCTGTCAGGTGCTCATGTGTTCAACATCCAGTATCATTGCCTGTTAGCATCATTGGGCCTTATACTGTAATGCATGACTGACATGTACTATGATGATAATGTGTCCACTGACATTGTGATAGACCTTCATGATTACTTTCATCTCAGAGATTGTTTACCACAAATATACAGATAATTTACAGATAATTTAGCATGACTGGATTGTCATACTAGTTATAAGACTTCTACTGTGGCTCTTGTGGTTCATCCAGATGTCATTAGTCAGTAGATGTGCATCATTTGCTCTTCAGTTCCTGACAGGGGCAACGTTATATGAATGCACTGCAGTTACATAAACACCATTGTATTTAGCTAATTTGCTACTAATTTTTATGTTGGACAATGATGTATCATCACAGGTTGTGATTGCATGTCATTGAAATGTTTATCTGAGGCATGTTTTGCTGTAAGTACTCCTGTGGCATGTGCATGGAGTATTGGCATTTATAGAATATATACTGTGTGTCCTGCATGATGAAAACAGCTTCATTGACATTGAAAATGAAGCATATTTTAATTATCAGTGTTGTGTGGACAGTAGCATGTGTAGCTCATTTCTGGCACTCAGACTAAAATGGATTGTTCATATAGTATCCATATCTCCTGTGTTGACACACACACACACACACACACACACACACACACACACACACACACACACACACACACACACACATTTAATTCAGTTATTTGTGACAGCCTCCATTGCTATGTGATGTGGCACATGCAGTCAATACAAGTGTTTGGAGAGCACCTTGCATAATAGACAGGGCTTTGAATCTGGTGACATTTGTCTGTCAGACTACAACGGCCTACATGCACACAGGCCAACTTTTTCATGCATGTTCATAACAGGTAAGTTGTCGGTACACCTTATATGATATGATAGTGCTGTATGCCCTTCGGGGGTGCTCTTCCTTATGTGACCAATATGTGGCTCCCATGATTGCTATGCATCTCTCTCTGATATTTGTTCGGGCACGTTTTTTGATAGGATATGATGCAAACGTTTCTTAAGTCTTTCCTTGCTCATATGCATTACCTATTCACAAGGTAATTATGCTCTGTATTGGATGCCATCATCAGACATCTGTTTAATACTGCCATTGTTTCCAACACAATACATGGCTTAATGGCAGATGTGTGATTCCATAAACATGTATAACTGTATAGAATGTGGGGTGACAAACAGGAGATGTGATCAGTTCAACAATTTCTGTTGTGTCGCTGTTAAATTGCTGTTCTGTTACAGTCCCCTGTTATTGTAAGTGAGCTTGTGCAGTATTAGTATGTCAGACATGTTTGCAAATTGGCAGTAACAAAAATGGACTCCTGACATGTCATCTGCTCAGTCTTATCATTGGTCACTTATGTATGCTGTTTGTTATTAGATTGCCATGTATCATTTACATAAACATACAACACATTCCTCTCAGTTACATGCTCATTGCTGATGAAACCCATTCTTATTGGTGCCACTGTCATTTCTTTGCATAAACCTGTCCATTTCTGAGTTACCTGACATTACAGCTGTAAGGTCCTTTTGTTCTTCTGTATACATGTTGAGATGGATAATGTATAGGTGCTGTCAGCTTTCATACATCAGTTCTCTGTATATACATCCTCATATGCTATGGCTTCAGTCTATGGATTTATCCCATAATATATCTTTTGCCCTTGCAAACTCAAGTCAACTATTTAATTAACATGTGCATCACATCTTCACTCCACTTTGTTGCAATGCAGGTTTTTGTCCCTATCCATAGCCTTTTTCAGCATTTCCATTATTGTTTATGTGCGTACCTGTTAGATTGACATTCACACTAATTATTATTACATCAGTCTTGCATGTTTTATGTTCAAAATGCTTCTTATACTCTTTCATCATATTTGCCTGTAGGATACTTTAAACATTTCCCCCTCTACAACATTATTAAATGATTCTATCACATTTTTGTGTAACAATTGCCCCATTTTGCTTCCCTTTGTTCTGTATAGTTTCCCTGTACATTCCCTTAATCTGTGTGCCGAGTACTGTCTATATGTGATCTGTTTTCTTTATATTGTGTTGCTGCTTGCAAGCATCTTTCCATGGCTGTGAACACTATTGCTGCCCATGGAAAAGTGCTTGCATCCATTTTGGCATGATGAGCAGCATACATATTTGATTAGCACTGCTCATCACACTAACACTCTTACATTATGCAGGCACCATGTGGCACATACACAATTGTTAATGAATCCCAGGGAAAATTTTATATTTCCCTCCAACAAAAGTATGCAAGGCGGACAAGCTGTAGTCAAGTACAACATCATCAGGAAAGCTGTGGCCTTACTGCTTCACTACTCTGCCAATCTCCCGTGAAAACTATTGCACCCCTGTAGAGATCCAGTAACTGGTGTACCACTGATACACAGAAGCAAATGACACACAGCTATCTGTTACCACCAACCACAAATACCTAAGCCTCCAGTTTCATCTGCCTTGTTATTTATCTTCTCTCTGGAAGTTACTTGATTAGCAGCATAATCCAGCCTCATTCTAGGCTGTAGGCTTCAAGTGTGGCCTGAGAAGTTCCTGCCTTGATTGCATACAGAGGATGCATTGCTTTATATCTGCCTCTTACCACTCTGACTTTCCTCTAAGGCATATGCCTGCACAAGACAAAGAACTGTTAACTAGTATTACAGCTAGGTTACATAAATTGCTGTACTGCCTTGGCCATTGTCTAATTCCTTGTAACAATAATTAAGATGATAGACTTACAAATATAATGCCTAAAACCTTTAGCAGCTTACGCATAGGCCATACATGTAGCATATTATGTACCTCATAATATTAATTATATTATACACAATGATTAAAAAAAATCAAAACACTGGTACTCTCGAAAAGAAGCTTATCACTGTGAAAGACTGTAATAAGCTGGGAAAAATGTAACTATTCTTTCAGAAGGAATCTGCAGATGTTAACAAAGTTATACTAAAGTTACATTCAATTAAGAAAAATGCAAAGAGATACAAGTAAAATAAATAGCATTATATTTGTCATTTTATTGAATATGTAATAGTTAAAAGATATGTGTGAAATTATATACATAAAAACTCTGCCTTTACTTCCTTGGGAATGTACTGCAATTTTGAAAGTGAAATTATTACCGCTTTGCATATACCTGCAGTGCTTGAAACCTAATGTTCCTTGAAGATTCTACTCTATGCTAAAGGATATTATCTTATTTGGGACTCTCCCCTAGAAAAGTGCACATGTAGAAACCCCATACCCCCTGCTTCTTAAATATATAAACTCTTAGATTGCACTCCAGAGCAGAAAATGGCAAACATACCATTATGTGCTGCATGACTGCCTGTTGTAACCTTAGTCATGTTCACTTCTAACTTGCTGTACAACAACATAACTCATGTAAGTGTAGTGAAGTGCAATCTTGGTGCTGATATATTTAAGTAGCAGGGGGTGTGGGGGGTGCAGGGGGGCTTGTCCCCCTGCCTATACTTGGAGAAGAGTAATATGTTTCTGTATGCAGTTGTGCAATATAGTTATTGTTGGTGTCCTGTGTTTCTTTCAATATTTTGAGTTTCAGTATTTTGAGCTTTAGAGATTTTGGTTTCAGTATTTTAAATTTAGGGATTTTGAGATTCGAGATTTAGAAGTGGACCCCTGTGTGTTTGTGTGTGTGTGTGTGTGTGTGTGTGTGTGTGTGTGTGTGTGTGTGTGTGTGTGTGTGTGTGTGTGTGTGTGTGTGTGTGTGTGTGTGTGTGTAGAGAGAGAGAGAGAGAGAGAGATAAAGAGAGAATGCTAATTACAGAGTTACAGAGTTGAAGGATTTTACTACTGGATGATGTGCAACAAGACAGATTTACCTCTAAGAAGTTTGCAGATTCCTTTTCTGATCTTGGAGGCTAGTAACATACACAGCACTGTATGTATTTTTGGAAAAGTAATTAGGGTGTAGACTAGTTGATTTTCCGTCTGTCATCTCTGTATTCAGGGCTTTTATTTTAAATTACATATGTAAGATTATTCACGCTTGCATATTATTTTCAGGTGGAGTGCTTTATTTTATTTATTTCAAGGAAACATTTTATTAGTCAATTTTAAAAGCTTCTGTCTAGTGATTAATTTATTAATGAGCTTAAGGGCATGTATATTGAACCCAACGTGTCCATGTACTGAACAGTAGCTGCTTAGAGCTAAACATTATCACTCAAATATATTTGGGTTTCTTAGTATAAAGAGCAATGAGTGCTTTTGGTTTTACTAGTAAAGTATGGCTAGTGGCAGTGCTACCATGAACTGAGGAGATGATGCTAGTAGTAGTAATCATTTACCTCAGCATGCTTCTGGAAAACACTGGCTTCAGTCTAAGGTGGGTGAAGTTCTGTCAAGTCATGGATTATAACCTTGAGTAGCAGCTGTACAATATAAAGTTCGTTTGGATATGGCAAGTATTGCCTGCAATGCAAGGCAGAAGTGTGTGTTTACCATATCCCCTTAAAGCTTGTCTTCTTTGGCATATTAATTTGCTTGTGGCAGTATGGATTGCAAGATGAAATCCCTGCTTTTCTCATATTATTTGTGGTGTCAGCAGTGTGGATGTTCTGTCTGTACAATTGGGGTCACAACTACTAAGGCGGCAGACTACTTAGTCATATTAGCCAGGTCCTACCTTCACATTTGTGTGTGTCAAGCACACGTCCATTTTGTATTGTGCTCCACTGCTCCAGAACAATCAAAAGAGATTGTTGGATAATTATATGTATGTATCTATCTATCTATCTATCTATATCTATATATATATATATATATATATATATATATATATATATATATATATATACATACACACACATAAATATGTATATATACATATATGGATCTATGTCAAAATAACAAATTACCATAACATCTAATTGCAAAACGGTGAGACGGAAATGATGCAAGTTTATATTTATGAACATCCAGATTGTCATAAATTTTCCCCTGGTAAGTAAACAATCTGCCAACAAAACTTAAAAAAACAAATCGAAGCAAATAAATTCCATCCATGTGGGGGGCTTCACCCCTCACACCTCCCCTCAACTTAATATACCAACTCCGAGATCGCACTACAGTGGAGAAAAGTCCAAAGTTCACCACATTGGCCAACTGACTCCTTTTGCAGCGAAAGCTTATGACGACCTGGACGTTCGTGAATATAAACTTTTGTTGTTTCCGTCTCGCCATTTTGCAACTTGACATTTTGGCTTTTTGAGAATTTAAAGTATATATATATATATATATATATATATATATGTGTGTGTATATACACACACACACACACACACACACACACACACACACACACACACACACACACACACACGCACACAGACACACAGGTCTACTTCAAATCATCGATGTTGCAAAACCTCAAACCTAACATGATCGAAGACCAGATCATCAAAGTTCTGCAACACCGAAAATGAAATAAAAAAACTTAGGTAGCAAACAGGCCTTCTTTTACGTATTTGCAGGGGCATGCTCCTTGCATCCCCCAACCCTGCTACTTAAACATACCAACTCCGAGATCACACTATAGCGAGGAAAATGGTCAATTTCTTGTTCTGCACTGTACGGTGATCTCCATTCAGATCTTTCAGTTTTGCAGAACTTTGATGATCTGGTCTTCGATTATGTTAGGTTCAATGTTCTGCAACTTCAATGATTTCAAGTAGACCCATATACACACACACACACACACACACACACACACACACATATATATATATATATATATATATATATGTGTGTGTGTATGTATGCATATAATATCTGCACTTCCAAAAGATTTGTAAAGAAACTATGCACATGGCAAAGTCTCAAATACATTTAGGTGACATTACGGCAAACCTTCAACTAGTGAATTAAATCACTAGCAACACAGGATTTGCTAAGCAACTTACACATCTAAAGAGACCTAAATATAGTGCATCTAGATGCCTGGAATAAAAGCAATACAATTCTAAACCTTAAAGCCTGGGGTGGTCAAATATCAAGCTACAAGCAATGCCTGCATGAGAAGTCTGGCTCAAGTCCTTCATATTGAACTCTGAATTCAGTATTCCAGGGCAACTGCATTAGGCAAACAGTCAGAGATATTGTTATACCCATTCATGACACTATATATATCTAATCTCAAAGCCACTCCACCCCCTGGTACTCTTGAAGAGAAGCTCTGTATGTATCTGTTCAAGGTGTGCACAGAAATACCTTATCATAGGTTATAGTTATATTAAATCTGATAGCGCAGTTAACCTAGCACCTCATATATATTCAGCTAGTCTGATGAACATACATATTGTGAACTGTTTATCCTGTGTGACTTTAACATTCTATGGCATTAATCTAAACAAAAGAAACCTGGTAGTCACTGTTGTTGTATAGGCTTTACGCAGTACTTGCTACATCCATCCAGTTATGGTAACTCATTTCTGACTAGTGTAGTACCCTATGAACAGCTACCACTATCCACAGTGTTTACTAAGCAATTAAGAATGGAAATACATTAACAGGCCTTTCTTCTATATCACACAGACAAACCACACACACACACACACACACACACACACACACACACACACACACACACACACACACCTATGTACATTTTAGAGTCACAGCTCATCTACCACATGTCTTTGGGATTTGGGAGGAAACTGGATTATGTTCAGAAAACCCACATCAAGATATGGAGGAAATTTAGACTCCAAACAGAAGGCACCACAGCTGAGCACTGAACCGGAGACCATCTTACTGTGAAGTGGCAGTATTACTCATTGTGCCACTGTGCCATCCACACTAGCGACTACAAGCCAGAAATGATATAGCATGTGGTATCCTAAGCAATCATCTAAATGGCCATCTATCTACTGCCACAAGATTTGTCATTACAGGAAGCCAAAAAAATCTATCCACTGCAAAACTGGTTAAATCCTGAAGATGAAAAACTGAGTCTTTTTTAAATTATTTTCCAGTCATTAATGCTGTCACATGTTTTAGAAATGTATTTATAAGTCTATTAGACCAGTTTGATCCATCCAGGCAGATAAGGTTGAAGAGTAAATTATAAAAACCTTTTCATGAGTGATGACAGCATGAGACAAGGCATGGAGGGTATGCAGCTATAAAGAAGAAAACAAGAAAACATAAGTACAGAACCATGTGAAATACATACCAAATGGTTAATAGCTAAGCTAAAAATGAATACTCTACCTCCATCATTATATGCAGCATGAAAAAAAATATTATATCTTCTGGAAGAGTATAAATATTTTAATAAGTAATTTTAATTCAATCACAGATGACCTTCTGTGTTTGAAGATGTACACAGTAACAACTCATGTATTTAACATATATGCTGTCACCATTTCAGATTCTGTCTTTGGAAACCAAATTGACCAATGCGAATGACAAGTTTTTCAGTTATAGCCCATCAAACACAAAAGTGTAGCTTTACATTCATGGTTAACCTTCATACAGCCTTCCAGAGACAGCTGATTTCATTGCACTACCCATTAACAGGAGTATTATTAATAGTGTCATCTAAGCCACATTGAAGGAAGACAGGATATTTCCATTTTAAAAACTAGTGGCATACCAAAAGCTGAGAACTGTCATATTATTAGCATTCTTAGCTCACTAACAAAGGTTCACCAAAAAGTGTCACATAGTTCTTATTCTGTCTCCAGGAGCATAGTGTGTTATTACACACTCAGTACAGATTCAGAGTAGGATAATGATAATTTTCCAGCAAAGGTGTACTTAACACATATGTCCTGCAAGGCTCAGTACTAGGACCTTTAGTGTTTTTACTATTTATGAATGATCTTACCAATGACCTCCCAAGACTTAAGCTCGCAATGTTTGCAGATGACATCCTCCTTCTAGACTCAAACAAGTCCCTAAGTGCTTGGCAATCGAATCTTAAAAATAGTTTCCCGGACATATACAACTGGATTGCTACAAACAAGCAATTAATAAATACAAGGAAAACTGAAAAAATGCTATTCTCAACTCCCCACAAGATAACCAGGATATAACCATTACTATCATATACCGGCTTCACTCTCGACACAGACTTAACTTCACACCTCATGCAGATAAAAAACACATCCAGAGTACTATCTGAACTGAAACTGTGCCACAGAGTATTAAAACTTTTATCCCTTATTGCACTGACTGCTATGGAGAAAAATGTGCTGATGTCGAAATTAGAATATGGACTACTGTTGTTACTCCTCCACTCAGCATGCAACACGCACAGAATTCAAGCTGCAAGAAATAAGATCTGCAGATCTGTCTTATTAGCAGACCTTCAAAACCACCACTGCAACATCCTAAAAGGGAATTAATTGGCTTCCAGTCCCTTCCTGGGCTTCTCTTCCATTTGGTACACTACTATCTAAAATCCTAAAACATGACTTTGCAACCTTATAAAAACATATCCTCTCTACCAGAGAAAAAAGCTACTCTAAGAAAAGTAGTCAGGATAACAGCCTAAGGCTCCCTAATGAAATGTTAGCACTTGAAATGCAGAATGCCAAAAATCAGGGGAAAAAAAAACAAAAGACTGATAATACAAGAAGAGTGGATCTCAAAAATCACTCTTCTTCTTAAAACTTCTTTTTGTAAGGGGAGCAAGCCCCCCCTGCACCCCCACACCCACCAAACTTATACATACCAACTCCAAGATTGCCATACGTTGGAGAAAAGAGAATATTCTGAGAAATGGCATCTCTGACTTAGTATATGTAGGTCAGATCTTTCAGCTATTCAGTCTCCATGCTTCAAGACTCATTCTAGCAAGTCCCGACATGTCTAATGGTCACCAGAGCCTAATCCTGTTCATACCTGTCTTTAAAAATAGGTACTGGGGAAAGAGCTCTTTATAGGTTAGGATCGGTTTCTTGCAATTACTTGCTCACAGAAATCAGAAAACACAAAGAAATAAAACCTTTCAAAATCATCCAAAAAGAACACTTAATTGGTTTACTAAAAGAAGCTGAGCATACGTGCCTTCATGACAATGCTTAAAAGTAAAACAAAGTAAGCATAATCTACAGTCAACTTTACTCTATTGTCAATCTATTGTCAATGTACATATAAAGCTGTATAAAAGCAAATCTAATTGTTGTATAGCTTGTGTATATATATATATATATATATATATATATATATATATATATATATACATACACATGACACATGTGGGGGGTGCAGTGGGGCTTACCCCCCTCCCTACACCCTTAATGTGTCATGTCCCCATTGGAAACTGCCATTGACAGCCTTTCGATGTTTTACTGATTTGATGTAACCAGTTTGATGTAACATGATTCGAAATTATGAAGATTCGATGTTTTGATATAAACCCCCAAGCGGTAATCCCTGTAGGTCACAGTGTGTGATATACCTTTAAGAAGCGTTCCAGTCAATGGGCACATGCATATAAGTACTGAGCACGTGCAAGCAAGAGTGCCATTTTGAGTGAGCAGCCAGAGTGAGAGCATGCATGCATGTAGCAGCCAGTCAGTTTGTTTAAGTTTAATGTTCCTGACATCCATTCTGATGCATTTATATGTAATAAACTACTTAAATGAACACCCGAGCCTCTTCACCTTATTAAGATGTACAATAGAAGTGACAATTCCCATCCCATATTAGTTGATATCCTACCTGAAGCTTAGATATTACCTGTTGGTTAAGTGTCTGTAAAGGTCAGGTGGGGTGGAATACATTTAGCAATGCTATTCTATCCATCAGGTGTCAGGTAAACTCTTAGACTCATTCTTCCATTTTTCCTACAACAATTAGCCTGTTTTGTGCTGCATCAGTATAGAGACACCTTTGGCACTCCTTCCTATGCAGGTATAGCTCTCCACTACCACCCAAACTGTTATCAATTTAGATTCTTCAGTAGGTTTTAGTTTTGTTTCTGGTAGCAATTACACACCCATTTTAAATGTAAACAGACCTGTTTATACCTTCATGCTTTTTACGGGGGTGCACAAGACAACACATTCACTAACACAATATGTCTACCCCTCCCTATGTTCAAGAGTAGCAGAGAGTTGTGCTTGTTTCTTCTACTTGTGTAATATACACCTCTCCCTATTCCTTAGGGAATATAGAGAGACATTGCCCTAGTAGCTTCAGCTTACAGATAGTACTAGCTTGATACCACCCACCATGGAAAAACTCAACAAATGAGAACAACACAACACTTGGTTAGTACACTCCAAAATCCTTCTGTAGTTCATAGGTAATTACTATGCAAGTGGTCTAGGAGAACACAGAGAAGCTTAGCTCAGTTTCCTAATTACCCCAGAGTACTGTCTGGTTAAATGACTTGCTCAGCATGACAGAGTTGGCAAATGGAACTGATGGAATCAAACCCTAGACTACAGGGACACACGCTGTTAGCAGTTAATATGCTTAATCCTCAGCACTAACTCCTAGAGTGATGTGGGATGATGTTTTTCGTCTGACTCATTTTCTGATATCCTGATGGTCAGGAAAAATGCAGCAAACTGCAGTTAAAACATAACTAAGACCATCAACAAGCATTATATAACTGTTTGAAACTTCTAACTTAAAGGAGTTGACCCAGATCTTCAGGATTTGAGAACTTATGTGGACAGTGAACTATCTTTTGACCAACGTGTCCATTACTGTGAGAAAGTCCTTGTGTATTGCACAGCTTATTAACCAATGGATGGTGTCTAGATCTACGGCTGTCATTGTCCTCCTTGGCTCAGCCTTCATTAGGTCAGTCATTGAATATAACGCCCCCTTTGGCATTTATCCATCCAAACACATGCAACAACTGCTATGCTCACAGAGATACCTTACTAAAAGGATACAATGCCTAAACAAAACATTCTATATGGACATGCTCAAAGTTGTTATTATACTCGGTATCCTGAAGACTGCTAAGACGTGTCCTGTGTTTAGCATATAAGGCATCCTCTGACCCATTACTGAGGGATTTACTGCACATCAGCAAGTCAAATTGTATCAAATGTACTTGGTCTAGGGATCTAAATCTCTTCTGCAACATCAACAGAACAGTTCAAATGGACAGGTATATCTCACAGAGGATACCACTGCTCTGGAACAGACTCCCATCCACGTAAAACAAAATTCATATCTATCCATATTTAAGTGCAACTTGAATCTACAGATGGGAAACAGAAAATTTACCCCAGGACTTCCCACTGTACTACTAAAGGACAGATGCAGCTCCTAAATGCTTTATCCTATGCATGGGTTCCCTCAAATTATCTATGGTATGACCCCAGTTATTCTCATTAGGGGTAATATATAATTATTGACCATGGGATGGGTAAAGCCCATCTCTAACCAAATGGGATAGGTTATTTCAAGCACAAAAAAGGAAACTGGCTAGGCTTAAAATGGCCTGCAAAGGCAGCTTACCTAGTACCAGGGGAATGCAGGAGGGAAGGATTAGACGGAGACAAGCAGAGACTGAGTGGAGAACTAGAGAGCCTGCTACATATGGGGTCAGGAGAAGGCAGACAAAGTAGTTCTGTTTAGTTGTTCATCACATCAGCCCTGAAATAGTTGATCCACTTGCACTCAGCTAACTCAATTTTGTTCACTAAATTACCCCCTCTATCTCAAACATTTAAGTTTAGAGTTTTGGAAATGATTAGTGTTGGAGATAGAGGGGGTGATGTTTCCCCTGGTTAGAATGCATTTAGCAGTATAAAACCTGTGTTAAATGAAAAATCTTGTTACATATGATATACTGTTCTTTTAAAAAAAACTTTTAGAGAATTAATTATGTAATTAGGCTGGCTAATTTGTACTAATTATACTGTGTTCTTTTAGTATATACACTGTGAGAAAGTAACATATTGTGAACATTGAGAAAGAGCTGAGTGCTTGAAAGCTTTGTACTTCTATACTTTTATCAGCATCCAATTTATTAAAACAGTTTTACAGGGTGACATTTGGATTTGGGATTTTATTTTGTGTGTTTTGCTGCACATTTGGTTGCCTCATCCCATTTCTATGGTTCTGATATTGAGCTTTTGTGAGACAGGGCTAAATGTATATAAAGTGTGGATCCCTATCAGAAACTGAGCAGAAGTTAAGTATAAAGGTCCCTCACTCCATTATTATAAAAAGGAAGTCAACAATAAAAAGGAAAAGGTTGCTTTTATAACAACATACACAAATGATAGTTTAAATATTAGGAGAATATTGACTAACAACTGGAAAGTATTGTTAACAGATGAACATACATTGAGGTTAGTAGGCAATAATCCACTAATAATATATAGAAACAACAAAAATCTCAAAAGTGTATTATGTGACAGAGTAGGTTCCAGCAAGAAAGACTCTACAGGGCCAAAGAATCTCTTTGGTACATACCCCTGTAAACATTGTAATTATTGTAAATACATTACCAAGGAACATGACTTTGTACATCCAGATTTGCCATATGTATTCAAACCAAGATTTAGAGCCACTTGTGATTCCTCTGGTTTAATATACTTAGCTACTTGTGAACAGTGTTTAGCTTTTTACATTGGTCTAACTAAGAGGAAATTAAAAAATAGAATTTACAATCACCAGTACGACATTAATAACAAAATGAATTGAATGCCCTAGCAAAACACATTAGACTCCACCCGACACACTCTTTTGTGTTTAGAGTTTTGCAGATAGTGGAACCTAATGCTAGAGGAGGTGATTATATGAATTCCTTAGAACTAAAGGAGTTGAAATGGATTTTCAGACTAAATGGTCATCATTCTCCAGGCTTAAATACCTATGTTACCATAAGGTCTTTTTTGAATACACGTAGATAGGCATTCCAGGGTCAATACATTTTCTCATTATAGTCCAACAGTATTTGTCAATTTTAATTAGGAAATACTTTAAATGACATGATTCAGGGAATACTTAAAATAATAAAGTTCCCATTAAACATTAAATATTAATTTGTTTTCCTTTTTGGAAAGATTGTTATAAGTTTAGATGTTTTGATAATATATACTTGTCAATAATAGTTAGATTTATTTATATATTATCAACTATGTCTTTTGTCAACAGATCATCAGTTTTTAATTTCATAAGAATAAGGTACTATTTCTACACATAAGCACATTTATTTCTATATGTGCAGTAAACAGTTAATTACACTTAGGTTTTAGAATAATTACATACATTTACACATTTACATATTTATTATATTATATTTATTATATTATATATATTAAAAATCTTTATTTTTATTTTTATTGTAAATCAATAGCTTTTTATAATATATATTAGCTACATATATATATTTTTGTAATACTTGAAACAGCATTTTTTCCTGTATCACCTAACATTGAGTTAGAGACACATGGTTCTGAATTTACATTATTTATTTATTAGCTTTTATGTTAAGTCCTATTTTCTCAGAGCTCTGCACATGAAAAGTGTTATTTTTTGTAAAATATTTTTTGTAAAATATGCTTGAAATAATGAATTCTTAATTTAATTTTTATCAGTGATCATTAAATAGGAAAGCAGAATTTAGCTAGTAAATATCTTGTTATTCTGTGTTATGTTTTGTTTCTGTTTCGTCTCTCTTTAGTTACAGGCTGCTTAAAGCTTGTTTTAAAGATCTCAGTGTGTGTTTTTAAAAGTGCACTATGTTAATTGAATAATTGCATAATGAACCATTAACTGTTTGATTTATTGAATGATGAGATTCTTCTGTTACTATATAAGCTTGAAGTTTATTATGTTGTATATGGTCTGAGGAAGCATATCAGGAGATACGCGAAAGCGCTTACCACAGTTTTGAATAAACCTTTTAAACCTTTACTTTGGTCGTGGAGAGTCTGAACTTTATTTTCCTACTAGAAACTGAGTTTTCTGAAACTTGAAATTTATATGGACAACATCATATGAATGATTTTCCGAAAATCAAGGAAAAAAACAGAAATCTACCATTTTTCTATGTTTTTGTAAGGGGGCAAGTTCCCCTGCAGCCCCCACACCCCCTGCACATTATAAATACCAACTCTGAGATCTCACTACAGTGGGAAAAAGGGTAAATTCCCTGTTCCTCACTGTATCACAATCTACATTCAAAAGTTTCGAGTTTTTGGAAAATCTTTCATATGGTCTTGTCCATATGAATTTCTGAAAACACGAGCTTCTTATAGGGACCCCTATAAAGTATATAGCTTCACCAGATACAATGAACTTCCATTTCTTTACTCCTTAATATTCTTGCATACTGCAGCTGAATTGTGAATGGCTGGTAAAAGGCTTATCTTCCACTGTACAGCACTGCAGAATAGCCTGCTGCTACACTCACCACTATATTGTTCAATGCTAGTCATCTCCTCCTGTAAGTGCTTTTGTCAGAATAGTTTCACAGTTTGATTCACTCCATAAATGGTTCGGTTCTTTGTATATGTATATATCTGTGAAACCATTCTGACAAAAGCACTTACAGGATCTATGACATTTTGTTGAAAATCCATTTCGCCAAAAATTTCTGACATGGGGTCCAAATCGCCAAAAATAGTACTGACAGTGTATCTTCCCTTTTCCCCCACCGTAGTGCGATCTCGGAGTGAAAATATTAAAGTAAGGGGTGTGTGGGGTGTGGGGGCGTAACTCCCCACCTACTCAGGTTATAAACTACTTACTTACCCTTTTAATTGGGACTGATCAATATAAAACAATACTCCACACTATTAAACTGTACTGGGTGGGGGGCTATGCCTCCCACACCCCCTACTTTAATAGTCTCACTCCGAGATCACACTACAGTGGGGGAAAAGGGCAGATACACTGTCAGTACTATTTTCAGTGAAATGGATTTTCGGCAATTTGGACCCTATGTCAGAAATTTTCGGCGAAATGACACTGATCCATATATATATATATATATATATATATATATATATATATATATATATGTATATATATATATATATATATATATATATATATATGTATATATATATATATATATATATATATATATATACATATATATATATATATATATATATATATATATATATATATATATATATATATATAGATAAAAAAAATAAAACTGCAAACTGTGAAGTCTTAGAATTATAAAAAATAGAACTTCAATAATTTTTTCATCTTAACAAGAACAAAAGCTTAATATCCGTTCAGCATCAGTGTGCCTTTTTTTTAGTCCATTGAAGTTGTATTTTATATATATGTATATATATATATATATATATATATATATATATATATATATATATATATATATATATATATATATATATATATATAGGTGCCGTTTTTGAAATGTTACTGTGACACAGTGCATGGACCTCCAGCTGGAGGGTTTTGGGTATTTTGATATAAAATATACAAAACTGCATTAGTTTTCTTCTTTTATACTACCAGAATAGGAAAGCTAGTGTGTTGATGTATCAGTGGAGGTTTAGTCCACACCATAAACTTTTGAAATGCAGTTGTTACAAAAGGTAATTAGACCCAGTTCTTGGATCCCCTCTGACACCCCGATTACATGCAGACTTAAGCACTATCACCTGTTCTCCAGGTCAACAATTTCATCTGAGGGCATTGTTGTTTTTCTTCTAGGTTTACTCTTTGTTGCTGCTTGATCTGGATATTGCTGACCTGAACCTCCAGTTCAAGACATAACATGGGTATTTCATGTATTACTGCCTGCATTGCTTCCTTCTTCCCAAAGCTAGCTTTCCTCATGGAAGTGTCTCATATTTCTACAATTAACAGTAGTATATATTTTTTTTAAAGTGATTTATTTAGCTCCATTTTTTTCGTTGTTTTTTGTGTTGCTGCCATTTTGAAACATGATTCTGGGCCAGTCACACAGCTACATGGTTAACTTTCCATTTTACAATCAAGCAGACATTCTTAAGTCTGTGTGATGACAAGCAAAAAAAAAAAAGTTGTTTTACATTTTACACATGTACCGCATTTAATGAGTAATCAGTTTTGGTTGAAATCATGAGAGGGCCTCCAGGTAGCTTGGCGTTTCAGTAGTCAACAGTGTGCTCACATCGAATTCTATGACAGACATTTGACTGTGCCTGCTACGTGTTGGATGATTTCCACCATGTCACATAGATATGAACAACAGTGCAAAAAGGAGTAGCAAGTCATTATCTGCAATGAAAATCTGTTTCCTGTTTTTTTTTTATCAGGGCCTCAGGTGCTATACTATGTACTTGTGAAATGAAATATGTAAAAGCAAAACTCACTGTGAATGAGGTACATAAGCTCCAGCAGCAATCTTTTTTGCTACTCTTGCTAACCATCAATTACATGACAATATTTGCTAGTATATGCATGCAAAACTATATGACCAAATAAAAGTCTTTTAACAAAAAAGTGTTCAGAAGATATTAATATATAGAGCAACAGGCACAAAGTGGCAAATATTGAGTAAATGTAACAATCACTACAGCATCTTCACTAACTAATTCAGGCACTATGCACATTCAAATACCCCATCTACCTGAGGCTGTTTAAACACCTTGACCAACACTTCACAAAATCATTAGCAAGTATGGACTGCAGAGAGTCCCCTGAGATCATCCCATCCTAAGAGCTCGAATTTACAAACTGCCTAGTGTGCTTTGCAAAGTGTAAATTATGTCCATAGCCATTAAGGAGGAAGGCTCTATCTGTATAGCCATGAAACAGCAATCGTAGTTCACACTAAAACACGGAATGTACCAAGCACAGTTTCCATAGGGAAGATACCTTCTGGACACACTCACTTTCCTGCACAAGGCAAACTTCCACAGTGTTTGTCAGTGTCCTGTTTATAACAAAGTTTCTGCACTACTTTCCAAATCTAAAATTTATGTAAAAACTCTGAGGTGCTAGTTCCACAGGCTAAACATTGTAACATTAACAACTACTTTTCAACAACTCATCTTAGATGTCCAGTAGACCTGGTACATAAAATCAACTTTTCACAGTAGTTTGTAAAAGACTTTAATATATGGGAAATCTTAAAACAATATCTCAGAAATTCATGTCTTCCCTCTCCTCAAATGGCTCTAAACCAGGGGTATCCGACAGGTGTCTCTAGGGCCACAGCCCAGCCCACCAAAGCATTTTATCTAGCCCTCGGTATGTCCTTTAACAAACAAGTTTGAATGGACAGATACATGTTGGACATGATAATGTGCCCCCCCCACTAAACCTTGCCAAGGGGTCTATATCAGTTCAACGAAGCAGCACATCATCGAATACAACAACCTCGAACTTCTAACCATGAAATCTAAAAACATCTAAAGCTCAAAACAGTGAATTTTTTCCCAGGGAAAAAAAATTCACTGTTCCAAGAAACACACACACAACACAAGCACACCAAAAAAAACAGCAATCCACACACATACACTTAAAATCCTACATCTAACCCTACACTAAACTGTACATACAGTACTATCTATCCACTATCTTTAACCCAAACCCTAACCCTAAGGTCCATCACTATCGCACACTCACCTCACCCGCGCCCAAACCCTAACTCACATACCCCGCCCTAACCCTAAAGTCTATCACTATCGCACACTCACCTCATCTGCGCCCTAACCCTAACTCAATACCCCGCCCTAACCCTAAAGTCTGTCACTATCACACACTTACCTCACCCGCACCCTAACCCTAACTCACATACCCCGCCCTAACCCTAAAGTCTATCACTATCGCACACTCACCTCACCCGTGCCCTAACCCTAACTCACATACCCTGCCCTAACCCTAACATCCACACAATTGTACACTTACCTGAACCCAACCCGTAACTTTCCACCACAGTGCTGAAAATAGCAAAGCCACAGAAACGGACAACTGAATTCTTTCCCTAGGAAAAAAATGTGGTTATCTGCAGCTTCTCTATTTTCAACATTCGCTGTTTTTGGGTCAATGTTAGACCATTCAAAGTATTAACACTTCGATGATCTAATATAGACCCTTGCCAAGTATGGTAAGTGGACCCTAAACTGTATTGTAAGTGGCTCCTAAACTAAAAAAGTTTGACAGCCCTGCTCTAAAACCATCATAACAGTCTATCTTCTAAAACTCATTTGATTGCTGAGGAACTGGCACCAGTGTGAACCATTACTCCCTTTACTTTGTCCCTCTTTTTCCAGAATGCTACTTTTAATACAGATTAGGAGAGAGAGGAGAGAGTGAGAGTGATTCCTGTTTTATTATACTGATAAGCCCTGACTTTATAACTGCATCCTTCTGCCATGAATATTTCTAATGAACCTACCTCTGCAGCCCATATCTATTCTGAAAAGTCCTAAAGAAATGTAAGACTGAAAGATCCCCATCCTATCATTCACATTTTGTAAAGTGGATACCACTGCTTCTGCCCAGTCCAGCCAATGTACCCTAGTTCCACATATTAACAGAAGGGGTTGTCCTATAGCAATATGTCCCAATCCCAGAAATGTTACATATTGAACTTCTTTGTCCATCCTCTTTAAAATTAAGAACATGGAATATCCACTTTTCATGTTTCAGTAGGTTTGTAGATAATTACTAGAATAATGATCTTATGGACCTTTTTAAGCCTAGCCATACTTCCAAAAGTTGAAAGCCAAACCATGTACCCTGTGTCTGCAAGGTAAACACCTTTACCATTATGTCAACCTCCAGCAGACTTTGCAATCATTCATATGCCAGTACATTCTCACCCCCTAGCAATGTGTCTTCCAGCTATTTCCATAGATGCTGTGAGTCCTGATTTTTTTGCCATATTTGGCTAAATACAAAGAAGACCATATTAAAGAGGATATCAGTGCTCTCTGGCCTCCCTACGCATTGTGAAACAAAAAATGTTTGGGTACTTAGCATCTGCTGTTATCCTGGAGAAAAAAATTTAGATCAGCCTCCTGATTTTCACAATCCTGGGGGAAAACCTCTACATGGAATATGCCTCATCATGTTCTACAATAGTGGCATAAAGACTGTCTTAATGCAACTCAACCACCCCAAGAGGGAAAACCTCAGCCATTTTCACATGTATGATTACACATATAAAGTCTCCTTGAAGGAATTAAATTGACCTCAGTCATCCTCCTAGGATCTGAATGGAGTGTTATGCATAAATGCTTAAGTGAATTCTACAATACTGAAAACACACACACACACACATATATATATATATATATATATATATATATATATATATATATATATATAGCAATGATCCCTAGTTTAACTACAAAAACTTCCATTTTCCTACCTTTAACTTCAACTTTAGCAAGAAAGCAAAGAAGTAATTTCAATCTTTCATCAGGAGAAGATAACTGTCTGCAGAGAACAGGCATTTTGCCTCCAGATAAGTGCAGAACCATTGCTTCTTCATTTATTCTACTTTTAGAACTGGGGCTAGTGGTTCAATGACCCACAAGACTACATACAATGAACAGTGATGGGGACATCTTTACCTGGTCCCTTTGTACAGCAGAAAGACACTAGAAAAATACCATTTTTCAGCACTCACCTCTCAACTGCAATATAATGCTGTAACCACAATTGCACACATACAACCATGTGAAATCCCTACTAATGCCAATACTTTCTAGAAGTAGACCCAGCAGATGGAGTAAAAGGTCTCTTTAAATCTACAAATACTACCACTGCTGGGTCCACATTATCTTTTTGAGTCTATAATAAAGAAAGCAATACTCTAAATGGATAACACTCACTAGACTCAGAACAAAACCCTCCTTTTCAGATGAAATCAACCTAATAAACAACCCTTTCAATCTTTTTGCCAAAACTCAAGCATGTATTTTAAAATCAATATTTAAAAGGGCAATTTGATGATAGGTCTGTATGTTGGCAGCATCTTTTCTTTGTCAGAAGATCACTAAATGTATTGAGTAAGAGGATAGGAGTGGATATCTGATTTCCTGAATGTATTGGAACACCTGACTCATCACTGGTGCCAATTCTCCTCTCAACAAATGAAAGTTCTTGGCCAGGTCATCTGGATCTTCACCCTACCCTTAAAGATTTTTGAATAGGCTGATCCCGTTTCTTTCCATACTGTAGAGATCATTAGAACACCCATATTCTAGAGATGCAAATTATTGAGGTTGCCGTCCCCTTAAGAAATCTTTCACCCATCTCGGTCACTCCAGTGATGTTACCAATCTTTCCTCATACAAGCTTTTAAAGCATTCTTGAACAACCACATTGCTCTTCATTGAGACTGCAGTCACTTGACCCTCCCCAATATCTATGGCATTGATTCTTATTTGAAACTTACAGTTTTTAAAGTTATGGGCTTGTACTTTTGTTGGCTTATTGTCCAACACCCAGTTCCATGCCGCAGCTCTGTCTAAATACATTCTAGTCATATAATAGGGTTGTCAAACCCTATTATCTATAAGCTATTTTATTGTCATTCTTTTGGGCTGGTACTTAAATCTAAATTTCTGCCAGATTTTCCTGAGGATGCCTTCTTATCTGCTAACCCCCTTCCATTTTTTAGCATACACTCATGATATGAAGAGTAAAGGACTATCACCACACTTCGGAGGAGATGTAGTGTACTCAAAGGGTTATTATCAATAAAGTCTCTCTCTTCCTGACTAAGATATTATTTTTCTTCTCCATCCAGGATGACTCATGGAGCTGCTTTCAATTTCAGATCAAATGCACAATTAGTAAATCCAAAAAGTAACCTCTCCAAAAGACTGACTCCAGATTGACTGACCTGAATCACATGTCCAACCAGCTATTCTTAGAGTTGAATGGGCCCTGAAGGTAAACTCCACCTTTTGGAGTGGAGCTCTCTCTTCATGTGCTGTAAGTCCATATCCTGCATATAGTTATGAAGAATATTTGCCCTTATTTCTGTCTTACCCTTTGGGGTTGATTTCAGTCTACAACAAAGTCAAAATCCACTTTGTAATCATGATCACCTAGGATCCAATTTGTATCCCCACAGAGCTTTTCCTAAAAATCTCTATTTGGGCTATATTTGGACCATAAAGTGACTCCAGGATTAACTTCCCTGTAGAGTTAGATGTTTTGATATTACCAATTATACAATGCTTACTTTTTACAGAATCAATTAATTTCCATTCATTGCTAATATTAACCAGTACCTAAATTTCTTCCTTTGGAGAAGTTTCAAGACTTTTAAGGATATGACCCTTCATACATCTCATATATTTAGCAGCCATTTTAGCTTTTTGCAATAACGTTATGTCAAATATGTATTTTGTTGTGCATTTGATACCTATATTCTTCTACATGGTGAATTTAAGCCCTTCACTTTTAAAGCAATACATTTTACTGTAATTCAATAAAAATGACAGACAAAAATACATACATAAACACTTTGTCTGGCAGTCTATTACATGTGAGAAGACATATGTTGCAAACGAGGCCACTTAGCATGAAATAACAGCCCCTGAGGCAGCATGTAGCTAGAGTGTGCTTATCACTCACTGATACAAGTGTTCACTAAGCATATGCGCAGCCAAAATAAACAAATAATAAGAAAACAGAGAGATGTTTCCTGTTAAAGCTTACATTTTAGCTTCCTTCCTCTTATTTGGTTTAGGTTTGCATTTCTTCATCTTGTCTGGTTTAGGTATGGTCCACTTCTTAGATCACATATATTTCTGGTTTCTGCATGGCTAAAAGCATGCAGAAGAGATGGATCTTATTTTATTTGTTTTCTCCAGCTTGCTAAGTATTTATGTCTACTGTTTTGTCTAACAGCAAACAGTACATATTTCCAAATGAGAGGTCAATGGCAAGCAACTCTTTGACAGGAGGTTTTCACGACAGCTTAAATATATTCTCATCGACTGCTCCAAGTTATACCCCATGCAAGACTAGTCAGGTATGTAGCACTGTCCATGGAAGGCATGCTGGTTAACCTCCCAGTCCATGAGATTAACCTGGATGTCTCTATATTTCCCTCTTTGGGGCCCTTGCTCTGGGAAAGCTTTCAGCCTTCATGAAGAAATTTCTGTTGTGGCAAATTTCCCTGCAGAAAACAAATTGCATTTTCTGGTTTATAGAAAATGGTTTTTTTTTTCTCGTTTTATACCAAGCCTGTAAGGTACTTGTAAAGTGCAGTTGCCACACCACTGAAAGCCTCCCTTGTTCTTAAAGAATACAGAGCAAAATCCTGAAACAGTCTCAACTGCCCTCCCATTAAAAGAAAGTGCTTCCCCTTTTTTACATTTATTTATTTATAGCAGTTTGATAACAAGGTAAGCTGGCTGCTCAGCAGACACATTTCAGCAATGACCCAGGTCAAATGGCAAGTCCATATTTATATGAAACATGGAATACACAAAGTAAATACTGGACACAATACAAAATGTTAGTATCCACAGAGCATTCTTAGGAATATTTCTTTAAAATGAATAATTACACATTTAAATATACCTTGTGGTTTCTTATCATCTCTCCTCATAGGCTTTAATGCATGATGGTCCCTTACCACTGCTTTACATTACTACTGATGTCTATCCAGCAACTTAAATACTAACTTCGAAAGTAACTTTAAGGAAATAATATTAGGCATGGCCTTTGGCATTATATTTTTGGCTTTATTGGCCATATCCTGCAAGACCTTTGTCACCAACATGATCAGCTTATCTAATTTCACTTCTGTGCCCAAGGAATGCTGATAATCCCTCCACAGTTCATTGCATTGATATCTGTCCGTTCTTTCTTCCTATTTACCATAACAGCCATCAAAGAATAACTCAAAATGTCAGAGCTTGACAGTAAGCAGACAAATAATACATTAAACTAACAAAAGGGGCACTGTTATTTGAATTTTGTTTGTCTGGCACTGAAGCTCCATGAAAATACTGTTCACCACATCAGCTAGCTTTGCTCCCTCATGCCATTGCTTACATGATGCAATATATCATTAAACTGGTCATGTTTATACTAAGAAGTGAACTTTTGGCTGTGTATGTTCAAATGGACAGTGGAGTGAATGGCATCTATTGATAGCACAGACAAATCTATTACATTAAACACATGGAGCTTACACATTTTCCTATATTTTAATCATCCCTGAAGGGACACGGAGCACAAGGAAAATGGCAGATGTCTACTAGAGCAGCCACATCATTCTAAAATTCATTAAGTAATTTCTACAGCTCATATTATATTCTACTTTGCTCATCCTAGAGCAGCCACATGATTCTAAAATTCATAAGTAATTTCTGCACCCATCTACAGCTCATATTATATTCTACTTTGCTCATCCTAGAGCAGCCACATGATTCTAAAATTCATAAGTAATTTCTGCACCCATCTAGAGCTCATATTATACTCTGTTTTCTTCATCGTGAGAAGTAAACACAAATTTTATAGTATAATTAGAATTATTGGAGTATCCATCCAGTTTTAACAAGTTTTTTGAAACAGTGCAGCAAATGAATAGGACTGCTGATAAGGAGCTATCAGATATCCAAACATTAAGGAAATTGAGACAACCATGACACAAAGAATCAATCACACAAATAAAGTCACTGTCCTGATACTGTGCACTGAATTCTTACTATCAGTGTGCAGCCTGACAGGTAAAGTTTTTAAGAGCCACATCTGAGGGACCTGTTGGCATGCAGGTTTATGAAGAGCTGTACAGGGGGATTTTGAAAATGAAAGTACAGTCTGCATCTTCTGGGGATAGCTGAAGTTTCTGACACCTCCTGATGTCTATCCTATACTCAGCAGCAGTTACAGCAGTTTCTGGGTTACATTGCTCCAGTTTTTCAAAAAATAGTTTAGAATGCAACAATGTGTGTAGGCTGCTAGAGGTGTGACATTCCACACCACATAGGTGCTAATAAATAATAAAAGTCCTTTCATTGAAATAAATAAGTTGTATTTGTTTCCTAAGCAAAATTGCAAAGAATTAAAGTTTGCACAAGGAATTGTAAATAAAACATTAAAAAAATGACAGAAGATGATCATAGGAATCTAACATTTAAACAAAAACCTGTCTGTTTTTGGCCAAACGATATACAGACCCTTACTGTTTCTGCTTTTTGAGTCCATAATGTAATTTCAGAGTCTTATGGGCAGTAAGCATTGAGCTCTGTCCCAAAGGTATGCTTCATCAGCAAAAGCAGTTCTTCCAAAGGCTTCTGTTACTTTCCTGAAACTATTACTATTTTAGATAACAGACAGCTCCTCTATGTTATGCCCCCAAACAAAATTTCATGTGACTTTTGAATTTAAAAGATACCTTTTGTATTTTCATAGTTACATACTTTTTTTTTGGGGGGGTGGCAGTCTTAACAGCTTACTGTCCAAGATAGGCATCATTATGTGACCTAGTTAGAATGCAGTATATTCTTCAACAGTGCAAGCAGTAAGAAACAAGTTTTAGTACAACTGTGCCACTGACAGACAAAATAATTCTATGTCATTTGTGAATATTGTTATGATTTATACAGAATTGTATGTACTGAGCTTCAAGAATGTAACCACAGTGTACCCTACTGGAAAAGAACAGAAATGTATATAAACTATATACCTGTGCAAATGCATGTTTTAATAGTAGAAGCTGGAACATACAAAGTTAACTTGCAAGGCTTCAAGAAAATAGGTTGGAAACAGAATGTTTTATGATTGTGTTATCTCTCAGTAAGCAGACACAATGTCTAGAGGTTTTTCTGTTGTCTTGAAACAGAAATAAATACTAGGTTTCAAATATAAAAGCATTTTATTGTTATACAAATTCCAGGTTCTGCAAACTTCTGAGAGATATGTACTTCTCACATAGAGATGTTAAAATTATGATAGTTTCTGTTAGCCTGGGAACTGAAGGCAGGTGACAAAGAGTGATGTCATCCAGGCTAACCCAGCAGTAATATTTGATATTAATTTAAGAACTCTCTCAGAGAGGGAGAAGGTGCATTTTGTATCTTGTATTCGACCTGGAAACATCCTCTCATCAGCACTTGCATTGCTAATAGTAAGTAACCAGGGTACAGTAATGTCTCTTAGATATAGATAGGAATATAATAAATATTAGTTTAGATGTTTTCTGTATTTATTTGAGACTGTCCTGCAATGTTGTTTTAAAATATTTCCTGTGATTCTGAACTCTGCAGTTAGTGTGTTGTTTGAGTATTGTCTTGCTCTTTTATTATTTATTATTAAATATATTTAAACCTATCTTTGTGGCTGGTTTGTTTAGAGATATTTAAGCTCTTAGAGTACTTGCATATGTATTTGATGACACTGTATAGGCCACTCCAATAACCTTGGTCTTCGTCACGCTTACCATTTGAATAATAATGTTGGTCACCCTTTGTAAGAGCCTGTATAGTAGCTGATAAGTAGGGGTTGGTGGCAGTTATAACTACCTTGTAGTCTGGGCAGAAGAGGGCATAGCTAGTAAACCTGTCCCAGCCTTTACAAGGTGTGTGTGTGTGTCTGTATTTTTATATAAATCAAATCTCAAAGTGTGTGTGTGTGTGTGTGTGTGTGTGTGTGTGTGTGTGTGTGTGTGTGTGTGTGTGTGTGTGTGTGTGTGTGTGTGTGTGTGTGTGTGTGTGTGTCAGCTACGTGGGCAGGGACATAAATAGAGAAGGTGCTGGAGGCCTTGGCTTGACCCCTCAGCTGAGATCTTAACCCTATAGCTGTACCAGTGGGGAGTCTTATTAGGGATCTGAAGAAAGAGGGAGAAACCAGCCCCAGACTGACTGTGATCTCTGTGTGCTCTTAAGGGAAATTGTACTTTACTGTGTATGTACTTGTCATCCTCCCAATGTGTATTTCCCTCACTGGTGCTAGTGGTGAGGACTGAGGCTCCTTGATTACTGGGCCAGTGCAGGGGCATCACATATTAATTGTTTGGCAGTGGTGTTATACCCACAACACATATTAATTGGTTGATTGTGGTGAGATAGCCATATCACATATTAATTGGCTTGTTATAGTGTGGATATTGAATTCCTGTAGCCTTGTACAGAGGTCATTGAAGGTGTTTGTACTCTCAATCAGCCATGCAGTGAACATTCAGATTTCATAGCACAATTGTTTTATTTTTTTTTTTTGTTAGCTTAGTCAGGGAGAGCAGGCAAGCATGTCAGCAGAAGAGTATGGCAAGCTGACAAGGAGCCAATTAGCTGAGATGTGCCAGGCTAAAGGACTGGTGCATGCCAGCCTGACTATAACATACATGATTGCAGCTTTAGTCACAGCTGCATCACAGAATAGCAACCAGGTGGACAGTCAGACTGGCTGTGGAGATGTACAACTCTCAGAAAATGGACAGCTCAAAAAATTCATCTGGAGTTAAAGAGACTTGAGTTGGAGGCCAAGCATTTGGAAATAAAAGCAGCAGAGAGAGTGAGACATCTGCAGACTGAGGAAAATGAGAGGCAGAAGCAACATGAAAAGGAGATGCAATGGGGAAGGGAGTAACTGAACCCCAGAAGCAACAAAGGTCAGCAAATTTCTTCCACAATTTACAGAGGGGATAATTTTGATAGTGTCATTCATATGTTTGAGAGGGAATGTAAACAGTATAATTTTGAACAAGGGCTCTGGGTATGGTTCCTGATCCCCTTACTCCATGGTAAAGTTGTAACTGTAATTTCTAAACTGTCTGATACTAATTGTTTAAATTATAATGTTACAAAGAACTTTTTGCTAGAATATTTTAAGTTAACATCTGAAGCTTATAGGAAAAAGTTTCATGAGCACAGACGCAAGGCAGATTAAAGTATGTGTGAATATGTTGCTGAACTAAGGACTTATTTTCATAGGTGGGTGAGTGGATGTCAGGTCACCAATGTTGAAGGGCTGGCAGACCTTTTGGTGAGGGAACAAGCCCTTAGCACTTTGCCTGAGGACATAAGAAAATGGTTATCTGATAGACAGTGCACTACAACAGATGAGTTGGGGGGGAAAGGTAGACCTATACCTAACAAGCAAGCAGTATACTGCACAGGAAAGGGGCACCCAATGCTGCTCATGGGTTTAAGAGAACCCATGGTGGGCCACCCACACTGCCCCAACAGAGTCTGCCAGTAGCAGGGGAAGCCATTAGTCTAGGTACACGTCAAGGACCAAGAGTTAAATCTTTTAAATGCAACCAGTGGAGCCATGTAGTATATAGCTGTCCACAGAGGCAGGGTGGGGAACAAAAGTTGGGAGAGCCCATAAGTGGGAATGACAAAATGCCAACAGTATGTTGTCTCGAGACAAAGGTACCAAACTACCATAAGAGGTTATATCCTATCTTAGTGAATGGGAAAGAGGCCATGGCTAAGAGAGACACAGCCTTTGACCTAATCATTGTGAAGCCTGCAATGGTAACAGAGGAGCATTACTTGTTTGGGCAGCCTACTCCAGTCAGAGCTTTAGGAGGGACTCCTTTCCAAATTCCTTTGGCTAGGGATCACCTTGACTGGGGGCAAAAACAAAGCAAGCAGGTAGGTGTGTTTGAGGATATCCCTGCAGATGTCCTAATAGGGAATGGTTCTGATAATGCCATCCTCTGTGTTCATGCAGTTACATACAGTCAGGCTTGGGGACAAGTTTGTGGGTCTGGTAGCCTGGGGGAGACCCAGATAGACCGCACACTTGCAGCCAAGACTGGTGAGGTGGTTACTTCAGGGAGGGAGCTACCTTGTAGCAGTGAAACTAAAGGTGTGCCACAGCTGCTTGTGGGTACTGTGTTCCCTTGGACAGTGTGACTGCAAGGGCAGAGGTGAGTAGTAGTACCCAGGCTGACAGTAAGGCTCTGCTGTCAGAGGATGCCAGACTTCCTGTGGAAGGGGAGCTGAGAAGGGTTACAAAGAGAGAGCTGAGACAGGCTCAGCTCTCAGACCCTACATTACAGGGCCTGAGGGAGGTAGCTAGTAAGGCACCTGATTCTCAAGGGAAGGAAGAATCTGTGTACCGGGATAAAGGGTTACTATATAGAGAGTGGACCCCTGAGGGAGGGCTAGAGGGTGACATAATACAGCAATTGGTAGTGCCCAGAGCCTACCATCTAGCACTTTTAACCATAGCCCATGATATTCCCTTTGCAGGTCAATATGGGCATAAAATGTACAAAGAGAAATATTATGCAGAACTTCTATTGGCCTAGGATTTCCAGAGATATAACAGGGTACTGCAGGACCTATGAGCAGTGCCAAAAGGTAGGCAAGGCAGGAGGCAAGGTGAAAGCACCTTTGATCCCTTTGCCTGTGATTGAGGAGTCATTTCAGAGGGTGGCTATGGATATTGTGGGGCCTCTGAGTACCCCAAGTTCCACAGGGAAAATTTATATCCTAGTGGGAGTAGAGTATAGTACCAGATACCCTGATGCAGTGGCTCTGTCCTCCATTGAGGCAGAAAAGGTGGCAAATGCTTTGTTAGAGATTTTCAACAGGGTAGGTTTCCCAAAAGAAATACTGACTGACAGAGGTGCCAATTTCATGTCAGACCTGCTGGCTTGTCTGTGGAAGTACTGTGGGGTGAAGCACCTAAAGACCACCCCTACCATCTCCAGATTAATGGTCTTGTTGAGAGGTTAAATTCTGCACTCAAGATGATGCTACAGGCATATCCAGACCAGTTTAAGAGGGAGTGGGACAGATATTTGCCCCATCTGTTGTTTACTTACAGAGAGGTGCCCCAGGGATCCACAGGTTTTCACTCTTTGAGTTGTTGTATGGGCATAGGGTGAGGGAACCTCTAGGTTTGATTTGGGGTCTATATTATATTAGCGAATGCTTACAAAAATGAACGATAAATAATCAACCCCATGTAAGCAAAAGATTTCAACGTTGACACCTCAGAACAGTGATGTTTTTTCCAAGGGAAAAATCGCTGTTCCAAAATAAAAAAAAAAAACTTTAAAACATTACATAATGTGGGGGGCTTCACCCCACACCCCCCTACTTAAAGATACCAACTCCGAGGTCACACTACAGTGCCACAAATGGCAAAGTAATGAAAGCGGCCAAGCAAATTCTTTCCCAGGGAAAGAATTCGCTGAAAAGCCACTTCGCTATTTTGCCTTTAGCTCTTTTCAGTTCGATCTATTAATTTCCAAAATAACCATGCTTAGCATCCCATCTTTATCTGAAATTGTATCTATAATGCTTGGCATAGTATAAGTATTTTTCCATAGAATAAGAGTGCCCCTTCTCTTACTCTTAAAACATGAATCGGCCAGAATGGTATAACCATTGAATGAGTATTTTTGTAGATTTTTTTTTAATAGATTGATTTCCTGTAAAAAGATGATCTGGGCTTTATGCATTTTGATATATTTACACAAACCAGCTCTTTTGACATTATTGTTCAAACAATTAATATTTCATGATAAACATTTATAAGCCATTGACTATAATGTGTATGTTATTATTAACTGAAAGACCTTTCTTCTGTGTTGACTTGAAATCTACTGAAAACTTGCTTATCATGGATGCATAACATATATTAAGCACTACCTTCAAAAACCCAAAACTATTCACAAACACATACATGACACATAACATTTCGGGTTTAGTTAAAAATTTAACTAAACCATCCATCCAACACCTCTCCAATACCAAACAACACAAATTATTCATCTCTGCTTAGAATATAGAATAAAAACAAAAAAGAAAAGCATTATGAAAGCAACTAAAGAAATCTGAATCCATGAAATATACATCAGAATGAGAGTGTCCAATATATCTGAAGCTATATGAATATGTCACATATGACAATAGCACCTCTAATATGTAGATATGCAAGAAATACAGATCGGATCAATGCATGTATAAATATTAGAAGCTGAAGTTTAAGAAGATTGTCATTATTCCAAGACTTTTCAAGAAACATCAGATAATTTAACCATTTTGTCAGTCATCTGTCTAATATTTTTCATGTAAGGATCTGTTGAATATATATATAACACTTATTACAACATAACTATTATATTTTAACAATTATACACATATTACTCATATGTATTAATGTCTATGTTGACGTCTTTCATCAGGAAGGGGAGACAGAGAGAGAAGAAAGGGGGCCTCACCACCCTCTGTTTAGTTACTAAAGGTTAAGTTATATAACATAAGTCTGATTTTAATATGCATAATGAGTTTTCTAATGCAGCTCCTAGTTCACTTGATATCATTTAGTTATTAATAGTGTCATTGAATCTGCAGAATGTATGCATCTATAAGAGAGCATAGGCATTTTCAAAGGAGTTAAACACTTTTATCAGAACTAATTATTTACCATTTAAAGTATCTAGTGAAGGATAACAGAATTTCAAGAGAAAAGAATTCTAAGTAAAACCATTTAACAAGTTCAAAGGGTCAAATGATGTCATCACTGTTGTTTCCTCAAGCTGCAACTTCATAAACTTGTTAAAATTTATCTAAATAGGCTCATGCACAACAGAAGTTGTCTCTAGTGAAGAAAAAAGCATTTTTGGTGGGAAATTCAGATCTTGAAGCTTTTAGAGTTTACAGAAAGCAAAAAAAAAAAAAAAAAAAACACTCAAGCTGCCTTGTCAGTGCATGTTATGAAACGTCACAATGAGAACAGTCACAGAGACCACCAGTTTCCTCACAAAACATCAACATCATGAAAAAATTAACCCTTTCATATAAAAGCAGCTATTTAGAATAACAACAGCTGCCACAAATCAGTTAACCAGGGAGGAAAAAAAGGAACCTTGTGTGTGTGTGTGTGTGTGTGTGTGTGTGTGTGTGTGTGTGTGTGTGTGTGTGTATATATATATATATATATATATATATATATATATATATAGGGTCTATATTAGAACATCGAAGTTTCAAAACTTCGAATGTTCTAATATCGAACCATATTCAACGAAAGCTGAAAACATCGAACATACAGAACAGCTATTTTTTTCCTAGAGAAAAAATTCACTGTTCCAAAACACCTACACACAACACAAGCACACTAAACAAACAGCAATCCACACACATACACCTAAAATCTTACACCTAACCCTACACTAAACTATACACATACCACTAACTATCCACTTACCTTAACCCAAACCCTAACCCTAAGGTCTTTCACTATCACACACTCACCTCACGCACGCCCTAACCCTAACTCACCTAAACTGCCCTAACCCTCACGTCCACACAATCACACACATACCTAACCCGCACCCTAACCCTAACTCACCTAACCCGCCCTAACGCTCACGTCCACACAATCGCACACATACTTAACACGCACCCTAACCCACACTCAATCACACGCTTACCTGAACCCGACCCGTAACTTTCCACCACAGCGCTGAAAATACCGAAGCAACAGAAATGGACAACTGAATTCTTTCCATAGGAAAAAATTTGGTTTTCTGTTGCTTCGATATTTTCAGCTTTTGCTGAATAGGGTTCGATATTAGAACATTCGAAGTTTTGAAACTTCGATGTTCTAATATAGACCCTATATGGATAACATAGCTTGTGTAATGTATTTATTGTTTGTGTGGTTCATTTTGAAACTTCGATGTTCTGAACATCGATGTTCGGGTCTCGATGATCAGAACGTCGATGTTCTGAACATTCGATGTTTTAAAGTGAATCCATATATATATATATATATATATATATATATATATATATATATATATAAAACTTATATTAAGCTATCTATAAAACACTATTAATGCGCTGTATTAATGTTTAAAAGTATCTAAACACCTTGTTACCCCACCACTGACCCACTAGAAAAAAATGCACTTTGGTATTAAGTCAAATTATGCCATTACTAAAGAATTAGAAGGCATACATAATTTGTAGTTATTTAAAAGAGAAAAATATGTAAAGTGCTTATAATGGGGAAAAGAGAGAAAAGGAACATTGGTAACAAAAAAGAATAGGATGAAAGAAGAGAGAGAGAGAGAGTGTGTTATTTAAATACTTAGTACTATATGTAATTAGAAGAAGTAGATATAGAAAGGAAAAGAGAAAGTTACTGATAAAAATGATTCACATTACCTTACAGCATAGAGATTTTCCAGAATCAAATACATTATGAGTCATAAAACAAAGCATTTAAAATTAGAAGGAATTTATTCATCTGTCCTTTAGTTTCTTAGTTTTGTTTGTTCCTTCCTTCACAGACTATCCATTTTTTGTTGCCTGTTTCTTCAAACTCTGGGATGACCATTCCATTTATTCTATGACTGACAGTGTTTTCTTCTTTTGGATACATTTTACTGCTTCCTGTAGGGAATCAAAGATCTTCACTCCTTCTGGCAAGGTGATTTTTATTCTTGCAGGAAAAAGAATTTGAGCTTTAATATTGGCTTTTCTCAATGACTTAATTAGAGGAACACTCTCCTTTCTTCTGGATATGACTGCAGAGGTGTAGTCATTGTCAAAGCAAATAACCTTTTCCCCCATCTTGATAGGGGGATTAGTCCAAGCTGATTTCAGCACTAAGCACTTGTCTTGCGAGGAAAGAAATCTAACTATTATAGACCTCGGGTTAGATGAACTCAGAGATGAAGCTGGATTTGCCAGGGACTGATGAGCCCTCTTAATTCCAAAAGAGAGGGATTCAGGCATGTTTAGAGCTGATGAAAATGGGGCTATATCATGAAATGTAATAGGAAGACTGTTGTGCTCTAATATGTGAAAATGCCAAAACTCGAGGGTCTGTTATTGAGGTTTTAGTAAAGTGAAGAGTGGAATATTTGCCCTTTCCTCACTGTAGTGTGATCTCGGAGTTGGAATATATATTTTGCAGGGGGTGTGGGGGGCACAGCCCCCACAATAAGGACTTTGGGTTTCAGCATTTTTGGACTTTAGAGCACTCGACATCCTTCCTATTCAATGTTATAATGCAGACCCAACGAAAACCACTTATTGAGGAACTGAATGTTAGCACCCTCTTCTTTCTCAGGAATTCCATATATTCTTATGTTATTCCACCTTGATCTACTTTCAAGGTCATCCATTTTCTCAATCAGCCTGGCGTTTTGTTTCAGAAGAAATTGTGATGTTCATTTTCTGTCACTCTAGTATCTGGGTCAGTTATTGTTTCCTCTAAGGCAAGAATCTGTTCAGATTATTTTTTTTTACTATTCCATTTAGAAGTTCCAGTTGTTTACTGCATTCTTGTTTGATAATATCCATTTTATTTTTGAATTTGTCCATTTTTAGTGACATTTCTTGGATGTTTGCTATTATAAGATGTAATTCTTTCTTCATTGCACTCTCCTGGTGTGGGTTCTTCAAGTTGCTCATCTTGAGATTTACAGTAGAAAACTTCTTGACAGGAATAATTAAAAGATTCTCTTGACTATGTATTAACTTTTAGAAAATAATAAAGAGTATATGTTAATCTAACTTTTAGTATACATTTAGTTATATTTTTCTAAAAATTAAAGTTTCAAGAACCCTGAAAGAGTGTCCTATCTATTGCATCTTGCACAGTCTGATATTGTTACAGGGCAGACTGTATGGTCATACCTCTCAAAATTTCATAGTATGTCTGGATTTTTTGCTTTGTATTTTTAGCCAGTTCCTCACAAAATTTGTGGTTATCTGGCAAATCACTGAGGACAAAAATCATTAAATAATGACATAAATTTCAGTTTCAAATCCATATATTTTAGAAAACGCACTCTTAAACATTCTAGCAACTTTCTAAGTTTATAAGGGCAGTATTTAAAATCAGTCCCTATTTTTGGGCCTTTGCCTCCCTATTGTTTAGGCTTTTACCAAATTTCTTGCAGTAAGAGGTTATGATATATGTGTATGGCCACAGTGTTGGCCTGTATTGCTATAATATTTTCCTGTTGTTGCTGATTTATCACCTATTTTCAGCCACATTTTTCTGAAAAGGCCTCTTAATTTTTCTGTGAGAGCTTGCATTTTGATAACATTCATGAGTTTTTGAAGCAAATTGTGTATATATCTTACATTTGATTTGTGTGTGTTTATGAAGTGAGAATCAAAACAATTATTCTTTTATCAGAAAAAGTGATATTTCTCTCATCGTTAATGCGTGGCAAAATACATATATTTTATTTGCTCAGCAAAGCATTTGCACATTGGAGATTATGTTGTCTGCATTCCCTAATTGATATTAGGTTATACAAAATCAGTTAGTAATTTGTGGAAAGCCCACCTTGATCCAGCTTGTTCCTGTCTTGCACCTTGTCTGGAATTGCACCCCTACACTTCCAGACAGCATTTTCATGCTAAGCCTGGCTGGGCTACATGGCTCACTCAATTATTAGGTGCACACTGTAGAACAACATTCATCACAATATCCATATTTTGGGTGAGGTTCTCCAGTTCCATAATTAACTTGTATCAGTGGAACACATTTGGATCACTGTTTATATGATAAATCCTCTCAGAACAATTTGCTAGGGGTGACCCTACCAGGAGCATAAATCTCCCAGAAGCATAGCTCTAAGCATCATAGGGACATACAAATCCTTATAACACAATAAAGTCATAACTCTCAACTTCTTTTCTTCAAGAATCATGGACATAGTCAAAAATAATGAAAAACAAAGGCCCAAAACCAGGATTACTTTTTAAAATAATACTTAGAATATTAATATCAGGTTTTGCATTAACATGCATGTTCGGAAATATATGTAGAATGAAATTCTAATGTCTGGCATGATTGACTGACTGCAGTCCTTGGTCATTTAGCATTAAGTCAAAAGAATTATGAGGAACTGGGCAAAAAATAAGCCAAAATCAGGAATGTTTTGCAATAATCAGGAATAGGTAAATGCTATGAAATGTATTTTCTTCATATATATATATATATATATATATATATATATATGTGTGTGTGTGTGTGTGTGTGTGTGTGTATATATATATATATATATATATATATATATATACATATATATATATATATTTTTTTTAATATAGATAGAGAGATAGATCTCATTGAACACAGTGCTTATTTCTATAATGAGTGTGTACTCTAAGTGGCCAGAGTGCATAATATCTGAAAATACAGCTGCAATATTAAGTATGGTATATGTAGACATGGATTACTTGAGGAGATTGTTTAAAGAAAATGTCCACAGTGTTTTTCAAGTGAATTCTAGATATGTTAAAACAAAATGGAATTAAGAACTTAATAAATGCATCCAGTTACTCAGCCAAAAAATGTTAAGTAACACATATGTATTAACTTTAAGAAAACATTACATGAAACTATGAGTTCCTAGGCAAAGTTGATGCAACACAAATGATAATTTTCTTTCTTTCTTTCTTTCTTATTGAAATGTACTTACAGCCACAAATCTTATCCCAGCAATGCTATACTTTTTTTTTGGTACATTTAACTTCATACTACAGGGCCAGCTCCACAGTGCCCCAAGTCCATGCCACATCTACTGGCTAATTTTCTACCTGCTGGACTTATTCTAGTATTGTTGTGGCTGATTGTGGGTCCTAATGTTATCCTTGGGACTTGTCCATCCTTGCATCCATCCATCCAGGTTTTTTGTTCATTAAATGTCCTACCCACATCCTTGACCCATCTCCTGCTCTTGTTTATGGAGTAAAAATAAGTAAATATATAACTAGATGAGCAAAGAAGCAGAGCCCAAACAAGTGTTACCAAAACAGAATATCAGCACAGTAATTCTCAGAAAGCAAAGATTGTGTACAAAAATCATAAAAGCAGTTTAGCAATACAGACAAGCAATAAGTGTGTCAACTCATTCATGCCAGTCCTACTTACATAGAGGCAACTATGTAGTATTTAGTGTTTGATCCTGAGTAAGACAGAGTAATGCTATGCATTGCAAAACTATATTAAAAAACTACATATATTGCAAGGAGTATAGAAAGCAAGCTACAAATATTGTAAAGTAGCATTTTGTGTGAGCAGATTATAGGAACAATTTTTTATTTTTATTTTTCATTTTTTAGCCAAGGTAGAACAGCGATGCAAGTGGACCATTTTCAGTTTTATCCCAGGCAGAAATATATTCCACTGTCATATGTCATGCATATTTAATATTTATGAAAAGGTTTATATTACTAAACTAACAATGTTGAGATGTTAGGAAGGCTATTTACAAAATATACAAATGTAAATTTTCAAGTATAAACGATGAGAAGAAGTAAAGTAAATGGAACAAAGAAGAAGAAAAATGGGGGTAGCATTTTACTGAAAGGAAAGTAAAACAAAGGATGGAAAGGAAAGGGAAAGAAGGAAAGAAAATGAAGGGGAGAATAAGGAAGGTCGAGGTTCTCGGTGGAAACTGGGGATAAAGAGAAAGAATGGAAAGTAATTATGTTGAATAAGAAGCTATATATTACCATGTTGGAGATTTTGGTTATGGCCTAACTATGGTAACAGTTACAGGCAGCATCTTTATATAGAAAGGTTTATAGTTGTTTTTGATATTCTTGGTTAGTGAAAAGTGGTTGGAGTTTTACTGGAAGATAGTCTCATTTACAAGTTGCCAAGTTAAGTAAGCTATAGTCAGTGTTATGAAGCCAGTTTCTTGGGATAAATAGTGAATGGGGTGCTGTACAACTTGAATGTAAGGTGAAGGTAGTGATTCTTCTGGATAACTGACTGGCGAAAAAGGGGAAACATTCAAGGAATAATAGTTTGTACATGAAAAAGACTAGTGAGAGAGTGTTTCTTTTTTATTTCAGTACAGTGATGTTCTTTTTTGGGGCACTAGAGTGATAAATCTGCTGCTGTTGCTAGCTGTGTTATGAAGTGCATACGGGTTTTTTTCTTGGAAGCAATGACAAAGATGGGGTGCCCATGTGGAAGTTGTATAATAAGAATGACTTTCCTTACTACTGATTTGCTTTCAGATAAGTGTGATGTTTTCTTTGACCAGAAGATTAGTGAGTTAATTCTGGATTTTGTTAATGTGATGTTGGAAGTTGATGTTTTGGTCAAGCCATATCCCCAGGTATTTCAAATACGATGTTGTTTCAAGGAATTGGA
The DNA here is from genome assembly GCF_019279795.1 of Protopterus annectens. Taxonomy (NCBI): domain Eukaryota; kingdom Metazoa; phylum Chordata; order Ceratodontiformes; family Protopteridae; genus Protopterus; species Protopterus annectens. The sequence continues at coordinate 489,574,651 of NC_056731.1, forward strand.
TGTTATTATATTGTACGGTCCAGTTTTATTGGATGATGGTATGTAACATTTTGTCTTGAGCCAAGAATCACTGCATTTTTTTAATGTTTACTATACGTTTGTTGTTGGTAAGCCATGTGGATAGGTAGGAAAGGGTATTTTCTGATTGTTTTATGTCATTCACTGGGGAGGTATATAACCATGTTATCAGCATCAAGTATAATTCTTGTATAAGGCAGATCCCGGAGGAATTTATTGATAAACAAGGAAAATAGTGGATATAGTACAGACCCTTGGGAAACTGCTTTGTTTGGAGGGGAGGAGGATGAAGGAAGCAACCTTGACACCGAATTGCCTGCTTGAAAGACAGTTTCTGCCACGGTGGCATCTTGGCTAATTCTCACACATTTGAGGGAGTTAAACAGCAGTTTGTGGTCAATAAGATCAAAGGTTTTGGATATGTTAGTGAAGACTGATGCTGCTATAAGGCCATTATTCATCTTTTAGAGAATATCATCAGTGAGGGTGTACAGCACCATCACTGTTCTCCTGCCAGACCAAACAGAAGTCATATTGCTGAGGGAAGAAAATGCAGCATTTTTTAATGTTTTCTGTGAATTGTTTAAATATTTTGTGAGTTATTTAAATACTAGATTTTAAAGAGTTTGCTAGGAGTGGGCAGGACAGACATGAGTCTGAAAGCTTTGGTGCTTTCTGGCTTAGCTATTTTTGGGATGGGTTTGAGAATTGTGTTTTTCAGTACAGATGACAGCCTTACTGGTGACACATAAGTTGTATAGGTTGTATAGGTTGTGATATATGGGTTGAACAGTGAATTGTAAACCAAGGGAGTAAGTCATTTATGGCTGCTGGCAAGTTTGAAAGAATTTCATTTAACATGAATTCAAAGTATTTGGAGTGGATTTTTCTGAAAAAAAGGTTTAAGTATAAACTCATGGATTTGGGGGAGGGTTGTGCCAAGTGGGGGATGATGGGGGAAGGACTGTGAATTCTTGCAGAATGTCTAGCTTAGAGAAATCACCTGAGTAAAAAGGGATAGTGTTCTGCTCTTGGATATTGGTTTGTGGGGCTTGACCAGCTAAGCATTGGTTTAAGTATAGACTCGTGGATTTGGGGGAGGGTTGTGCCAAGTGGGGGATGATGGAGGAAGGACTGTGAATTCTTGCAGAATGTCTAGCTTAGATAAATCACCTGAGTAAAAAGGGATAGCGTTCGGCTCTTGGATATTGGTTTGTGGGGCTTGACCAGCTAAGCATTTAATAAGTATACATAGCTGTTTTGGGAATGAATTACTGAGTTTTAGGAGATGAAGATAGAACAGGCTTTGTACCTCCTGATGGCTTGTTTTGCCTACACAGCTGAGGTTACTAAAACAGTCCCCATTTTCAGCTGAGGGATTATTTTTCCATTCTTGCTATGCTTTCTCACTCTGTAAAAGAATTTTAGTCACTTTGTGATTCAATGTTTATGATTACTTTTGAAGATCCTGGTTATGACTGGAAGACATTTTTCTTGTAGATGAATGACACAGTGCAGTAGTGAGAGAGTTGGTGAGGAATTCAAGGTCTGAGCTTTGTAGGAGGGATAGCCATTTGACTTTGCAAAGTTTTTTTTTTTATATCAAGCATTTTTTTAATGTTGGTCAGAATGAGGTTAGTATTTTATTTTATGACATTTATAGAGAAGGGTATTGGGTAATAGTTGCCCAGGGGAGGGAATATATTCTAATGCTGGAAATATGTAGAATATGTGTGACTACTACATCAGAAGAGAGTATTTACCAGTTTTATAGTTGGGTCTGTTTGATTCTGCTATTAATCCATAATCATAAAGAAGTCTATTTTGAAATGGCTAGGTAAGAGTAGGTTAAGACTGTTGGCACTTAGAAAGAAAATGTCATTTTTCAAGTCGTGTGTTTTAACATGTGCTATTAGCTGCTTATATTTGATGGGGTTGGCAGGGGGAGGAAGGTAGGCTAGGTTAAGGACAATGTTGTAGACTTTATTTAGTTGTAGTTGTACTACTTGCCAGTTTGAGTTGTGATCACTATTGAGGTTGCTTTGAGTTAGGAAACTGACTTTCAGTTTGTTTTTGTATTAGGATTAAAGTTTCCCTCAACTTTAGTATCTGGCCAATTGTTGAGTTAGCAGCTATAGTCCAGGATGTAGTGAGAAAGTTCCCTGGAAAATCACTATATTGAAAAGAATTTCCCCTAGATTTAATAAAATCTGTGTAGACATAGTGTAGAGCCTACACAGAATTTTACCATGTCTGTATACATGGTTCCCCCTCGAGAGTGCACCATACATGATAATCATGGCGCATTGCCAAGGGGGAGCCATGGAATATGGTTATTGAATCAGTATAGAGAGTACCATACTAACTGTGTCCACAGATGAGTAACATACTTCCTGCACTGTCCAATCGTATTGTAGTAATGTAATGTACTTTTTTTTAAATTTCTTTAAAAAGCATGTTTGCAAGGTAAGGTACAGTGCACCATGCAGTGCAGCAGTGCTAAGCAGTGCCGAGGCACCTACCAAACATCTAAAAATAGAAACCAGATGTATTTAATTAGTTATTTAAAGGTCATGCTTAAGTGTAGCTGAGCGGGTTTGCACTGTGCAGTGCACAGCACTGCTTAAGGGTAGCTCAAAGGTATGTGCAAAGGTATAGCAAAATTCCAGATATCCACGTAGCTGAATCAGTAGAGTTATGGCCTCAAGTACAGTAGATGCAGGGTTTGAATACATAGAAGGGCAAGTAAGCATTTCTTTTTGAAATACAAAATATGCAAATTATTTTTAAATCCTGGCCTGCTGCACTCAGCTAAGCTCTGCTAAGACCTGCTAAGATGTGCTAAGCACTGCATAAACACAATAATGGCTGAAAATGTTTATGCACTGCTCAGCTCTGCTTGGTTGGTTTGCACACCGCTAAGCATACAGGTCTTTGTGTTTTCACACTACTGCACTGGTTTGCATGCTACTACTCCACATTTTTAAATATTGCCCAATGGAGTGTAAGGGCAAGAAAACAAGCTATAGTAAGCCCAACAGGTGGGAATACAGCATAATCCATTGGAGTTCTTTCTCTGAAGGATACTATGGCAGGTGGTGAGGGTTTGCACTTTTGGGAGCAGCACTGGGGCATACTGGAGTCCAGGGTTGGACTCCTTATTAAAAACCATGAAGGCTGGCTTCTGAAGGGAGGTTACCAGGGCTCAGAGTCCAAGGCGGAGGCCTAAGACTGGCTGGCAAGGGACCTCACCAGTGAAACTGGTACCCTCCCCTGCACAGATGAGCAGTGTTGTCACATAAGGGGGATCTTTTGGACACCTGGGTCTAAGAATTTCGGGTAGGGGATGTCTCACATGTATGTAAGTGCTTTTACCTGTGTACCACTAATACCTAATCTGAATGTTTGATAAACTGGTATGCATAATGGTGTTCTTCTCTCCCAGCAGCTGCAGAGGAGAGGGCTCACAACATCGAGGTGCATGCCAGGAACTTGGCCAGGTTGTGCCGTGAGTGTGGTGACTACAGATGTAGTTTGCTATCTGTAGTCAAATAAGCAAGAAAGAGTATATGCAATAAAGTTTGCAGTGCAATAACTGTGGACATAGCTGTATTGCAACACCTGCATAATGACAACTGATGTGCAATAAAATACTGAAAACTATACCGGTAACTGCATAAAGGTATCTTTAATAAAGTTTGTTGTGAAATAAGTGTAGAACTAGGGCTGTTTTGCAAGAAGTCAATTATGACAACTGTTCTGCAATAAAAATATGACATAATATCAGTACCTGCATGAAGGTATAGCAAATGAAGTCTGTTGTGCAGTAAATGTAGATTCAGAGCTGTTTTTTAAGAAATGAACTATGACAACCATTCTGTAACTACACATGAACCAAGAGCAATAACACCAAGGTAAATTGTGTACATCAGGATTGTCTAGTTGTCACCACTGCATGTCAGTTATATGCATTCAGGCTGTGAGGTACAGTGCTGCAGTCAGGTATAAGAGTGTAATAGTTGTAGACTGCAAATAATAACCCATAATCAGATATTGTTTGTTGACTTCACAGATATTTCACCACACTAGCAATATATTGTGTACACCTGCATTCTATGTAATAATGTATAGGTTATCTACTATCTTTGTCATGCTTGAATTTCATGCATGTGTGTTCAGCTGTCACTGCAGTCTAGTATAAAACTGTACTACTATTACCAGGTCATACTGTGATGCCAGGTGAGCTCTAGATGAATATCAATCAGCAGTGACTCATTAGCTTAGTTTGCTAAATGTTCTGCATGAAGTACATTTTGCCACACACAGACCAGGGTTCGAATCCAGTGCTATGCATGGCTTACAAATAGGGCATGGCAAGTATCATACAACAACTGGACAGGCAAAATCCTTGGTTACACTTAGGGTGTCCCACAGGGCTTTGTCCTAGGTCCTTAGTTGTTTAGATTGTATCTTTCAGGATAACTTTTTCATCTGGGGTGTTCTACAGTCTATATGCAGACAACCTGAAATTGGGTAATCTGATTACATGTGTTACAGATAAGGCATGTCTGCAAAATAACTTGACTAAATTGACCATTTGGGCACAGGAGAATATGCTGATGAATATATCAAAAACTAAGCATATGATATTTGGTAGGCATAAATTGAAAGGTGAGTATTTAATACAGGACACAGTGATTGAAACTGTAGACTCATTTAAGGACTTGGGTATATCGGTAGATTCAGCTATGAGTTTTTCTAATCATATCAACCAATTGGTTAATGATAGTTATAGAACTATAGGCTGTATAACAAGATTTATAAAGTGTAGGAAATCAAAAATGATGAAGTCATTGTATGTTAGTTACATTAGACCCAAACATGAGTATGGAATAACAATATGGAAACCCTATAAGAAAAGCATGAGTAAACTGGAAAGGGTACAATGAAAATATACCAAGGGTATCCATGGATGTGAAAATTCAAGTTATTATGAAAGACTAAAATATATGAATTTGTACAGTCTCTCTTATAGATATCTAAGAGGAGATTTTATTCAGGTATATAGGGCATTTAGTGACAACTACCTCTGGGAATTTTTGGGGTTAACAAAAAGTACTAGAGAATCATCGGACAACCTATGTAGGAGATTCTATAGGAATGAGAAGTGTACTAATTGGTTCTCTGACAGAGTAGCTAATGTATGGAACAGACTACCAAATTACATTAAAGCAAGTACTAGTTTAGACATTTTTAAGAACAGCCTGGATACTTATTATGGGAACAAGTGTTTTGGTATATTGGCAAACTAGAAGGGCATTAATGCCCATGCTTGAAAGATTTGTATGTATGTATGTATGTAGCACTAAATATTACAGTATCAGTCATTTAAAGTTAGCAGATATTCTCTCCACATGAACTACAGGTAAATGGGTGAGGTAGCTCATATTCTGAGTAAATAATTGTTTGTTTAGATGTCACAGACTGTTACAGTCATTACCGGGAATGTGAAAATACAGCATAAAATAAAGGAAATAAGTATAATAATAATAATAATAATAATAATAAAATAAAATACATGAAATAAAATGTGTAGTATGGCTGTAGGCCTGCAGTGTCTGTTAAAGGTTGCTACAGTCAATTAACACAGTCGATGCAGATGTCCTCTGCAGTCACTGCTATTGGGTTCTAACCCCATGCTTGTCAAGCAAGGTATGATAGTTGTTTACTCTCTGTACTGTGCACATACATGTCTCTCACATGTCACACTGTCACATAATATAATTACTAGTGTGTAATCCCTCTGTCATGGATTTATCATCTACATGACTATGTAAATAGCAAAGAATCACTACATCAGCCCGCAGTACACCTTGGTAGTTATATAGGTCCACCTAATGGTCCATGGAACCAGATGGTGTCCCAGGTTGCGTCCTACATGAACTCCAAGAGGAACTAATCCCTCAAATAAAACAGCTATACAATCTCAGCCTCACTACAGGATATGTGCCCACAGAATGGCATACAGCAACAGTGGTCCCACTCCACAAAGGTGGAGCCTCTACGGACCCTGGAAACTATCACCCCATAAGCCTGACTAGCTTAGTCTGCAAGGCTATGGAGAGGATCATCGTGGAGCTCATAAATAAAAACATTGGGGACCTACAGACACTAGATCCTACCCAGTTCGGCTTTGTCAAGGGCAGAACCTGCCTTTTGAACCTGGTTGACTTCTTTGAAACAGTCACCAAAGCCATAGATGAAGGGAAGGTAGTCCACACAGCCTATCTGGACCTTGCAAAGGCATTTGACACAATACCCCACTCGGGCATCATAGATAAGCTATCCAGCTTAAATATAAACCCCTATGTCACAAGATGGGTCACAAACTGGCTCAAAGACAGAACCCACAGAGTGAGAGTTGCTGGAGCCATGTCAGACTCGAAACCGGTCACAAGTGGCATCCCACAGGGTTCTGTCCTGGGACCACTCTTGTTCGGTATATACTTTTCCGAGGTACAGGCAAATGTGGGAGGACTATGGCTCACCAAGTTCGCAGACGACTGCAAACTGGGTGCCATAATCAACTCTCCAGCTGACACAAACATCCTTCAAAAGGTCTCACAGAGACAGATAACTGGTGCCAGTGCCATGGTTTAAAGCTAAATGCCAAAAATGTATAGTCATACCCTTTGGCAAAACAATGTGCCCACAAATTACCACATAGGCAGAAACCCATTAAGTACAGAGAAAGTTATTAGGGACCTGGGGACCCAAGTTGATAGCAATCTCTCCTTTGAAAACCACATTGCCAAAGTGGTTAGAAAGACCTTCTACATAGCCCACCTCATCATGAAGGGTTTCACATCTAGATCAAGAGAAGTAATCATGCCCCTTTATTCATCCCTCATCAGGCCCATCATAGAATACAATGCCCCTTTTGGGATGTACCTTACCCGACACCTGCAGCAATTAGAAAGACCCCAAAAGTATCTCACCAAGAGGATCAAGGGTATCAAACAGATGCCATATGCTGCTCGGTTAAAAAAACTCCAGCTCTACTCAGTTGCATACTGCCTACTTTGAGGCGATCTATGCCTGACATAGAAAGCTATGTCAATTCCAGACTTAATGGACATGCTCCACCTCAGTAAATCTAAATCCCTTAGAGCCACACGCTCGAGGGACTTGAACCTCAGTACAGAAATAAATAGAACTTTCTGGAGGGACAGGTTCATAACCCAGAGGCTCCCTTCACTCTGGAATAGAATTCCAGTTCATGTGAGGCAGAGCACCTCACTGAATCTCTTCAAGAAGAATCTCGATAAGTGGATGGGGGATCGTAGGTTTGTCCCAGGGATTACTCCCGTGTCACTATTAGACAGAGGCACAGTAAACTAAACCTTAAAAAGGGCACAGTATACTCAAGTCAGGGGGTGGCGTAAGCCATACAAAATCTGGCAAGGCTTATAATTGCCCCAGGGCAGATAGCCTAGTATGAACCTATGAACCTATAATGTGCAAGTGTTCTGTGTAGTTGTGTACCTGCAGTTGTTACTGCTTGGCCCATACTGTCTCATGTAGATAGCTTAACAGGTATGTACATGCTACAGTAGCTATAGGGCACTTTTACACATAAAGAAAGGACAGACCTGTAGAGTAGATATCAGTACTGTTGTCAACTATACAGCCTATAATGTGATTAATGGACTGTATTTCTCTCTCTCTATCCCTATCCCTTATCTTCATATATTTATTATTGTTATTCATTGGTTATGGTTTACTATTAACATATGTTGTTACATTAAACTGTATTTTGGGACATGTTTTACTATTGTATGTATTAAAATGGTTGCATATTAACATATCTTGTTGAATTACCTATTCTGTTGGCCTTATGTCATAACTGGTATTGGCATGCTGTTATTATACTGACTGCTCTATTATTTATTGTTGTGTTTCTCATAATATGCATTGAAATGTAATGGGGTTATTTCCAATGTTTTGGCATGCTGTTATTACTAACAATTGTTTTGCTCATAACTAACCTATACTTATTGCTATACCTCCCTCACCACAGAACATCAGGGTAGGGTAGTTCCTGGTTATACATCTACCCTACTGCAACTGACCATGGCACTGGGTTCTGACACATCTGGGACCCAGGCCAGTGTTTATTGCCCATGGGCGGGGACCTCAGTCAGGTTGCTGCCATCTGGAGGCACGTGCATCTCAGATTCCACAGCACCCTCCCCATTCAAGGTGTTTACTGCCCTCATGTGTCACACACTACCCCTGTCTGCTCTCTTATCTGTCTTGTATCTCTGCAACTGCATCCTATCCTACCCAACTTACCTCCCCACATGTACCTGTATCCCTTCCCCAACATTCCACTTTTTCCTCATTAAAAAAAAAAAAAAAAAAATGGGCGCCTGTCCCACAAAAAAATATCGCTCCATACATAGCTCTTCATTTCACACAAGTGTCCACTGGACATAACTAATTTGGTCCAATTGTCCTCACCCCTCTCTCTGGGGTTTGTAAGTCCAAATCCATCCACACAATCTGTCAAAATGCACAGCTGTTGCTGTACAAGAAATGGAAAGCTATGGTTCTTTCTTACACCTGTCCTGCACATCCCTACCTGCCTTTCACTATGTTTTTCCCACTGCTTGTCCCCATTTCACCACTGTCCTATCACCCCCTTTTTCTTTTCTTTTCTTTTCCTTTTAATTTTTTAGTGTGGGTTTGTGTGGAGCTAAGTGAAGCACCTTGTCACACCTCACAGCACAAATCTGCTTAAATGTGCCTTAATGAAATGATGTGTTTCTCACAGTGTTAGTCACATGTATAAAATAATCACACCTACCATGTTTCGAACATGGTCCCCTATCAATTACAGCCTACTGCACTAATCCACTGTGCTACACAGATCTTAACTAAAACAGCTGTTTCCAGCAAAACATACAGATTGCCACTGATAGACTTTAATTAAACCTAATGGGAAAATTGGGAGTGTATGTGGGACTCTGATGCAAAAATGCACCAGTGGCAAGCCATATAAATAATGGCAGTATATGAGGCCTGAGATAGCAGGTACATTTTCCCTTTTTCTGCAACATTTGTAAACACACCTGCTAAGGCATCAATGACACAGTACATATGTTCAACTGGGACCTTGTTGCAGAACAACTGCCTTTGAAAGACATGCATATACTGATGAATGCAGACGTGTGTCACAGCCTGTATGTCTACAGATATAAATGTCAAATACACCTGCCCCAGCACTGACTCAGTAGCTCAGTCTGTTACATGCCTTGCATATAGTACATTTTGCTACACACAGTCCTGGGTTTGACTCCATTGTGGTGCACTTCAATTACATTGTTGTGAAGACAGCAAGTAATGCTGAGTCATGCAATTTTAATCCCCATAGATTATTGCTACTGAATTATCTGCTAGCCAGATTTGCAAGTCAAAGGCCTGAAGGTAGAGGCACACTGCACATATTCATATAGCCTAACTATATGTTGTCTACTACTCTGCTATTGCCACAGTTGCATAACAGATGTACCTTTAGCACATGCCTCGATTGGGCTGTAAAGGATACCCTTACCTTGGCTCTGCTGTAATGACAGGGCTGACACTGCCACAGTTACACATACAGCTTGCTGGCCTGCAAAGAGTTCATACTCCCCCCTGTGTGTCCTAGGCTACAGCACAACTGCAGCCTGGAGTATACACAGATGTATGTTAAGGTAGCTGCTACAGACTGACCATACCTCCCAACCCCCTATAACAAGGGATCCGGACACAACCATACATAAAGGGGAGGGTAAAGGCCCAGAGATAGGTACATGTTTCACAGTTTGCGACTACAAAGATAGTAAGTTGATCGAATAGCAGCTGCTGCATTAGCATGCATATTCTGATGGGTATGAAGTGTGACACTCACATCTCTCTCTTCTTACTGACCTCATCCCACAATGTTTACCAGTGAACTGCCAGATGACCACACTGTCATGGGACACTAATCAAACATATGAGGAAAAACTGTGGACATACCTCATACATCTCTACAGTGGACAGTATTTGTACTTACCCTCTGTGATGCTATAGTCTCCACACCTCAGTAATGTCCATCTCAAAAACTAAGAAAGGGGCCAAGACTTACATGAAGGCCTTATATATCGCACTGTGTTGCCATGTCATTGGCTAATGATAGTGCAATTCAGCTGTTTTGGATGCAATTAGCAAATCTGAGTCACAGATTGGAGCAGAGGCAATTACCTGTTAATAAGCACTACCTACAAAAGGCAAGCAACTGCTTTCAGGGGAAATGTTTGTATGTGGTTTTACTCAGACAGCATCTGTGCAATGCATTTGCAGAGGAAGGCTTACAAAAAGGAATATGTCACTCTGCCAGGTATGTACTAGATTTACCCATAAAACGGGAAGCAGATGGGAGGATGGCAGTATGGGGAATAGGGATTACAACAGTAGGCTTGTATTAGATCTATGATAGTGACATGTCAGTGATACTCTGCTGTCCAACACCTACAGGCATGCCTTTCAACTGTCCCTGCTTTGAATCACATCTCTGCTCTTTCCTTATCAATGCCTCCTACAATGGTCAGCTTTTGAAGTAAAGATAGTGAATTACACATAAGACATAGTGACACAAAGTAAGGGTGTACACTCCTGTAACATCAAAAAATGTACTGTAATTCACCTCTTCTCAGTCTGTCAATGTCACACATAAATAGTGCTAACATTGTAAAACTTTCCCCCGAATGTCCCTGATGTACTCTGGCTAAGTACCTGTCTCGTGGACATTTTCTGACAGCAACCATTAATGATTGGACAGCCATTTGTCAGACATCCATAAGTTTGTGCAAAAAGGGCTACATCTATGAGGCAAACATGTTGACATTCTGCAAGCATCTGTATAGTTGAGTGACATGATGCCTACAGGGAACATATACTACAGCAAATTTGCATTGCTTTCTGTCATTGTGACACATAGGTGTCCCCATATCATTGTTGTAATAGCACACTGCTATTTGTCTGACAGTGGCCATATGACATATTAGTGGGGATTTGCCCATAGGGGACACACCACAGTAGACTGCAGTGATGGGTGTAGAGACATACAGCAGCATCTGCCGCGGCATGCAGGGACATTACCCAGTATTGCCACTATGTTGGTGGTAGCCATGCATGCAGTGTGTGTTGCCATATTGTGGGGTATGACATGTGAGGGAGCAGTGAATAGTGCAGGCCATTATGGGTGTGTATGGTCTGTACATAATAGACATCCATGTATCTGGTCCTGTAATATGTTCCCCTCTTGTTGTCTTGCAGGAGCGATGTGCCAGTGGAGGCATCCACCATATTCATCTGCAGAGAATGATGCTATACTGGATGCCCTCAGACTCCGCCATCACATCCTGCTTTCCAGAGGTCACCACAATCATGAACAGTGAGTAGCACTGTGAGGCGACCTTGTGAGGGCTGTTAATCAGATTGGCCAACAGGACAGGATCTATGATCAGGTCTGACATTGGGCCACAGATATGGTCAATGCTGCATTTCAAAGGGCAGTTGCTGCTTCCAGGGATCTTGCTGCCACTGGTGGAGGGCCTGCAATACAATAATCACTCTAGGTCACAGAGGAATTCCTGGTAAACCTAGGCTCAACCAACAACTCCCAGGCATCCATCACACCATACGTCCAGGTGGGTGCCACAACATCCACATCAGAGGAGCCCAGATAAGCTTACTGTGTTCACCAGTATAATACTATATCATTCATTGTGGCAGGCTCTACAGACTATACTGGGGAGTGTTTGGCTTTTACCCACAGTTGTGCACACATACTCAGAATGTCAGCAATATAGCCAGTATCACATTAGCTACTGTACATGTGAATATACGCACATTGGTGGTGCTGCGGTAGCATTGTCGCCTCACAGTAAGACGCTGTCCGGTTCAATTCTCAGCTAAAGTGTCTTCTGTGTGGAGACATGCATGAATGGCCATACCTTCGTTGAAGGTTGTGCATCAGGCCTGGCAAGCCGGTACATAAAAATCAACTGCCAATCATTACCGGACCGGAGTTCCACTGTGGCGACCCCTAACCGGGAAAAGCCGAAAGACACAAACAAACAAACAATTACCTTGTAACACTACAACATTTGGTGTTGCTGACAATACCTCTCCCTCACCTTTTCATAGGTCTGAAAGATGTGGCCGGAGTCCATGGTCCTGTATCTGTAAGTGTGATACTGTTTTACAGATCATATATACACTATGAAAGTTAAGGGCTGCCATTTTGCCTTATGCACAACTGTTGTGCTTAGCCAGAGTAGAATAGTTGTATGTTCCATTTTGGAGCAGTTAACTGCAGTGCATAGCTTAGGAAATGACAGGTATGTATTTGTACAAACATCAACATGTTTGCAGTTATAGTTATGAGCAACTACACAGCCTGCTGTACACAAGGCAATTACTTAAAGATGCCCATTCAAACACAATAGGAAGATGGTATATACCTGAGGCAGTGATACTACAACTGCATATCATTCTTAAGATAGGTGTACTGTTTTTATGTGTAGTTCTATCACATACACTGTCATATTGCATACCTCACAGGTGTATTGTACTAGCAAGATTAACCGGATATAGGTGACGTGCATGTTATATAGGGCCTGAGTTGTCTGTGTATGTTGTTGTGAGTTTGTGTATTGTCCATGGGATCAGAGATGAGAAGATGTGGGATATGTAATGCAGTTGTGGATCCTCATCTGTATGAGTCTGTGTGGATTACCATACATAATAGTTGAGGTGATAATGTACTGCTTTTGTCTTGCTTCTCACAGGTGAACAGGGGAGTTGAAGTCTGTCCCCCCTCACAACCTGATGTCTGTGTCTCATTGGACTCTGATGCTGATGGTGGCCATAGTGAGGCACAGGTGGGGTAGTCAGGGGCTGAATCTGTCCCAGAGGGTAACATCCCTCTTCTGCCCCCATTGTCCCTGCACACAGTAAGTATGCCCACACATACCCAGTCACCAGAGGCCACAGATATTGGACAGTCAGAGGGTGGCGACATAGTACAGGACAGTGTAAAAACTATGGCATCAGTGAGTGTAGACACTGACCATAGTTAGAGACCTGGCGAGGTCCCACGCAGATTGACAGGGGTGTTTTAAGGAGGACTGTTGCCCACCCACCTCCTGTAGCAGATGTTACATCATATGTCATGGAGGCATAGGCACATTTGGAATGCAATATCAGATGGATGCTTAGGGTTATGGATGCAGCACAGTTTGACTTCCATGACTGCCTCCACCGCATGGGTGACACTCTGGAATGTTTCACTGATGTAGTGAACAGACAGGGGGCTGAGACAGTGCCTGTTTTTGTCCACACACTGTCTGCGCTGGAACATCTGGTTGGATTTGGGCATTGGACACGTGGACATAGGCCAGCAACACCATCTGCTGGGAGTCCACATGGCTGTGCACACTCATGTTCCCATAATGGCAGTACCTTGAGCGCTACAGAGGGAAGTGTTCTGTCAACCCCACAATGTGGCAGGCCATGAGCACATGGTCCTAGGTGGTCCTGTGGGGGACACAGGCCCAGCAGACAGCAGTCACCTTCGGGTACTAGCACCACATCTGACCTTGGGTATGGTGGTGCCCATGCTATGCTTAGTGTTCGTGGCCAGAGATGGAGAACTGTCCATTCTACCATGTACAGTCCACAGCTGTTCACCATACACATGTGTAGGGCTAGCACTGGGCTTGACTGTGTACATGTACACACTCCAACACTACTGTCACATGCAGGTCACCAACAGACACACACTGCACCTCTCCATGCTTCATCTAACCAGCACCCCTTCCAGACTCACACACATGCTGTCAACTGTTTTGCACAGCCTAGGCCTCTGGCACCCATTCACCACACCACCTCACTCTATGCATGTGATGATGCCTGTGCCACATATCTGCCATCCATGCCATCGATGCAGGGACCTGCAAATGTGTCTGATGCAGAGGGTGACTATATTACTTTACATGTGTTTGTGTAGTGTAGTAGTGTTTTGCCATGGCAGTTGCTGTGAGCCACAACAGGTACTGTATACTGGCATGTGTCTTAAATATACATCAAACTTTGTGTAACGTTATTGCCTGATGGTACACTGGCAGTAGTGTTACAGACTGACAAGTGTGTCATGGACCTGTGTACGTTTGTTTTCCAGGAGTTTGAGTGGTTCAACTATGGACACATGGCAACAATACTGTCACACAGGATGGCAAGGCAGCACAGCAGAAATGTGACATCAGCAAGGTATGCTAGTATATGTACATCACTCCCTATGTGCATATGTGTAGAACGGTGTGCCAGGGACAATAAGGATCAGCATCATCATGATTTCCTACCCTGTGACAAAGTCTGCTACCCTTGATATGTGTCACCTGGATATTCTGCACATACAAATCTAGATGGTGGCAGACATCAATTATGCTTATGTACATGAGGTAAATTTAGGGTCAGCAGCTAGTCCCAGGGCCATAAAATGAATAACCAATGCACAGAGATAGGCCAGATGGCTATGTCTCTAGACTTGTAAGGGGATATATTTACACACACACAAGTTGGATGCTGTGAGAATAGAATCACTACATATCTAGTAATACACACTATAGCTTGCAGTATGTATTGCATGCTCCATGCTGTTTATCTAATATTACATTATCAGCCAGCACTCTTAAGGAGGATGACATCAGCAGCCCTTGTAAAGGAGGCCAATGTGGAGGCCAGGAGCTAGTCACTGGGCATAAAATGTATAACCATTGCACAGAGATGGGTGTATATCACATTATCGAAAGCTGACAAGTTCGAAGCTCAAAACTTCAAACTTGCAACCTCGAAAACAGAAAACTTCTAAACGTAAACCAGAGATTACCATAGAGTGAGGGAAGGGAAAATTCTCTTTACTGCACTGCAGTGTGATCTCGGAGTTGATATATTTAAGTAGCAGGGGTGTGGGGGGTGCAGGCTTGCCCCCCTGCATAGAGCAGCTTTTGTGTTGTTTTCGGTGTTTAGTGTTTTTTTGTTTCACGTTCAATGTTTTCTGTTTTTGAGGCTGCGAGTTCGGAGTTTTGAGCTTCAATGTTGTCAGATTTCGATAATGTGATATAAACCCCACAGAGATTGTCCATACAGGCTTGTCTGAAGTGCTACATGGGGATATATTTACACACACACAAGTTGGATGATGTGAGATTACAAACCCTACCTATCTACTGTTACACACTACAGCTTGCAGTACTTATCACATGTGCTACAGAGTGCATCTGTTATTACATTGTCAGCCAGTGCTCTTAAGGTGGATGACATCAGCAGGCCTTGTACAGGTGGGAATTTAGAGGGCAGCAGCCAGTCACAGGGCCATAAAATGCATACCACTTCATGGAGATAGCCCATATTGGCATATCCATACTGCTGTGAGGGGATATATTGATGCACACGCACACACACACACACACACACACACACACACACACACACACACACACACACTTGGATGATGTGAGATTAGAACTCCTATCTATCTAGCATTACACACTATAGCTCACAATACAGGCACCATGGGTTATGTCTGTTGTATATGCTGATGCAGGCACAGTACTTGTGGAGTATGCAAAGTGGCCTTGTGTTAGACAGCATGTGTGGCCTGCAAAGTGATACTGCTTGTTACTGTTATTGTATCTAGTGTCCTAGGGGTGGGATACCTGGTAATATCCCTGCTATATGTGTACACTTACCAGTCTGGCCATATGTGGCTGCTTGCAGATTGATAATAAGCGACATGTGGCCAGGAACGATATGACCTGTCCAAGGCATGCGTTGCAGCCATTGTGTACACCACCTATGTACCAGTGTCTGTCTACAGGGTGACATTCCACAGGCACAGGGATCTGTGGGTGAGTGGATTATGTACTGTTGCAGCCTTGGTCTGATTCCATTGGACAACTGTTGTGATGTGTAAGTGCAGATAACCCCAGCATTCTGGGGTATGTGGGGATATTTGCACATCACCATCCATAGCTATATAAATGTGTATAACAGGGATGTCTCCTTAAATGCTGTGTGTGCATTATGTATGTGTGCTATGTAGATATATGTGGGGAATCTATGTATCATTGTACTTTACATAGCTATAGATACCTGTTGTTATCATATACATATGCGCCACATACTGATAGAGAACTAATCAAGTATGACGGGGAGAGACAGATATGTATATGTAGCTGTATGTATGTACAGACATATTTTGACATAGCAGATCTTTGGGCAGTAGAAGCAACAGACTTGGGCTCAAATTTGCTAAGTGTAGGAGCATGCCCAGTGTAATTGTTAGTACTTACAAGGTGGCTCCAGGCCAGAGCTACCTATACTCCAGCCCGGGATTATGTGTGCTGCAGGCCATTGTCTGATGCACCTGTGACCACAGTACTGCAGTTCCCTGATATTTTCCAAGGCATTCCCCAGCTGTTTGCTGACCTTAATATGTGACTCATACCTCACAACTGTACAGAGCTTCACAGACTGTCTAAATGTTTGACTCATATTTTTGGTCCATTTCACATAACATTGTGGTTTTCTGGCAAATTAGTGGCAAATCAATGAAGATTGAAGTCAATAAATAATGACAGACATTTTAGTTTCAGACTCCATACACATCAGAAGATTCATGCTAATGCAAGACCTGTTATTCTATCGACATTCTACATTTGTAGGAGCAAATATTTTAAACCTGTCCCTATTTGTGGGCCTTGGTATCACTTTTATTCATGGCTTTGGCCAGATTTCCAGATTTAAGAGGTTGAGAGTTATGATGTGACTGGGGTACATGATGTAACACCACACACAGGGTGACAGTCTACATACCTCTCCCTGTACATGTTTTTGTGGAATGTCCAGCATTTTGCCCCATATGTCTGCTGTGTTCCTCATATATTTGTGTTTCTCTGGTACTATACTGTCAACAGCAGTCACTGACTTGTTGTAACTACTGACACATTTAAGTGGTGGCCTTTATATCCTGCAGCTAATCCGACTTGTTGCAGCCTGCTTTATACTAGCCACTTGCTAGGTTACTCAGAGCATGTATAATGTCTGTCTGTAGGTATGGCCCTTTGTGCCCTCATTCACTCTGGCTTTGTCCAGCTTTCTTGCAGTAATGGATTGAGGGGTTATGACAGTCTGTGGGAATATCACCATATGATAACCTGACATGCAAAAGATGTTGGATGCTGCCAGGTTCAAACCATCCGCACTATCACCCATGCTACTGTCCCTGGCCCAGTGAGCTGCACCAGCTGCCAGACAGATAGGTTTCATTCCTCACACTATCAACAACATACAGGAATTGTCTGGTCTGCTGGTATATCATTGCAGACTTGCTCTTATAGCAGTTGTATGGGAGCACTGCTGTGTTTGGGGTGGGGACAACCAGCCTATGCTCTGCTGGCATAGACAGTCATGCAACTGTCCTGTGACCCCTCTGTTTGGCATCTCCCTGGAATAACGTTGTGGGGTTTCCAGCCATGTAGCATAGTGGGTATTATTTGAAGCATACTAGTGAACAGAGTACCTGTTATCCCAAGTGGCTGATAGATCTGTACAAGTAGCCCAGTAGCCCACTATAGATCTCTACAAGTAGCCCAGCAGCACACTATATATAGCCCACTATATTCCCTTGCATACATGTGGCAGGTCCATACATATGCTACCATATTGTACTACCCCTTACAAGTGGTGTATAGGAGAGTGACTTACCTTGTGAATGCAGCAGTTGACAGACCTGTAGTTCGGGGCTAACTCTGTCTGATGCATGCAGTCCACAGCTAATACATGGTGAGGTACAGGTTGTGTGCTCTGGCTCGCATCATTTTTGCTAATATGTAAGTGAGTCAGAGTAAGGTGTCAGTACCTAAGGCGCTAGGTTGTCAGTGCATGTGCTATGCACTTTCTCATGGCCAAGGCCAGGGCATATTGGGCACATCTACATCTGCCTACAGGGACAGCTTCAGGGGGTTCCTCCTCTGAGTCCCCCTGTGGGTGTGGCTGTGGTGATCTAGGCACTGGTGGGGGATGTGTATCTTTTCCCTTTGCTTATCCTGCTGCAGCTGTTTCCGCAGGATCATATTGTGTAGCATGGCACATACTGTGAACATCTGTGCACATGTGGCTGGAGAGTACTGCAGGGCTTCACCAGCTGTATTGAGGCACCAGAACCATGACTTCAACAGCCCAAAAACATGCTCTGTGATGTTCCTACTTTGTGTGTGTGCCTCATTATGCCATTCTTCGGTGGGTATGTGTGCATTTCTGCTGAGTGTCATCATCCACAGTTCCAGAGCATAGCCAGCATCCCCAAGTCAATGGCCATGTGGGATATTCTCCCTAGCAAACACTTGGTAAAGCTGTGATGCATGCCAGATATGGGAGGCGTGATAACTGCCAGGGCTGCCAGCACACATATTCATGATAATGCCCTGGGCATTGCACAAAACCTGGCAGTTGAGGGAGTGGTACCTCTTGCGGTTGATGTAGATTCTACTCTCTTTACAGGGTGGTGCCTTGATGTGTACATGAGTGCAATGTATGGCACCCAGTACCTCAGGGTAGTGTGCTACATGGTAGAAGAGTCTCGTACTGCTGGCCCCTCTCCTCAAGGGTGTGGGGAAAATAAATGAGTTCATTGGCATGTGGTAGCATGGCAACCAGGAACTGGTGGAGTAGCCTGGAAGCAGATGCCTGTGATACCCCCATCATTTCCCTAGTTGGTCTTTGGAAAGTACCTGCAGCTAGTATCCTAAGAGCTACAACATACCTTTGTTTCCACTGGGATGGGTTCCCCTCTGTTGGCTCTGGGTCTGAGTTGAGGTCAGCAGAGCTCAGTGAGTTGTTGTTGTATGTCCCTTTCTACCCTGTAGCTCTCTACAATATCCAGCTCATGTAGTTCCTGGTAGGTTACCCTGGGCCTGAACACTCTTCTCCTTCTCAGTATAGGTCTATGGTCAACATCATCAGCAGCTGCATTGACTTCAGCATCTAGCACATACATATATAGCAGACCTGCAGCAACCCCTAGCATTCTTTCAGTTAAAATTCCCAAGTCTGTACTCCAATGGTGCAGAGTATGAGGGAAAAATCAGATTGTGGGGTGGATGCAACCTTTATAGTGCTCTGCTGTAGGTGTAGCCTATGTGGTTGGCTACCTATGAAGCATTCCACCTGCCAAGTACATCATTAAGGGGTTTAATGGCCCTAGTTTAAGTGAAACAGGGCTCATCAGTAATGAATATATTATTAGCTTTCTCAGCCAATTTTTTTTTCTTGTAACAGCCTTCCTTGCTGAACACTGTGGCGCACCTCACAAACAAGTGCCGCAAAGATAAACAAAGCTTAGCAGATCATAGGAACACCCACATGGAAGGTCACATTCAGCATGGTGGCGCACTACACAAACACATGCAAACACGATGAAACATGCACCTTAGACAGAAACACAGCTTAGCAGTTAGTGTACATGACTCCCTGCTCAGCTCATCAGTGAACCGTGCAAGCAGCCACTGCTGAGCTCCAATGAGCTTAAAAGTTTGTGAACACACCCCATTTTGATGTCAGCTACCTCTTCTCTAGACACCAACACAATTCTGTGCCTACACAGATGGGATCTGTGGACACAGATACCCATTTGTGTTATTCAGTATCGCCAAGTCTTTTGCATAAAATCCATGCACAGTACCTGGAACTACACGGTTTCAGGCCCTGCCTCATTAGCAACCACAGCAGTCTAATATTGTACATACTCCACACAAGGTCCTATAAATGCATTACTGTTACATACTCACAAATTCTGTTTTTTTTACATTATTTTTTTTTTTGTAATGGCATGTTTGTGCACTAGGGCATGCTGCACAAACATACCCAGGGTATTTAAAAAATATATTTTTCATATGGTTTTGGACACACAGTGATTAGTTTTGCACATATCTGTGTTCCCTATGCTATTTCTGCCACTGTCAGTACACTTTTACAGCCCCTGGTGTCATTTCTGCATCCTGTATACGGAATTTTCTCATGTACATTACTGACACCAACATGGGGTCTGCATGACTGCCTATCTGTTTACTGGATTGTTCTAACACGGTCATTTTCATGCATTTCACCTGCTTATGAGGTGATTTGCACGCCACAGGCACTACCATGTTTGCACACTCGTGGATGCCCCTCAGCTCCGTTTACTGGATCACACATTTGCTTAGTTCCATGCAAGCACCATGCTACTATAGCCTACACAACGAATTTATTTATTTATTTGTTTGTTTGTTTGTTTATTTATTTATCAATTGTTTACCGGGAAAGTCCGTCTTAGAATGAAGCCAATTTTCAGTGTAGGCCCAGGGAGAAATGCTCCAGATGCATGTCTTTGTAATAGGGGAGGAAACCGGAGCACCTGGAGGAAACCCACACGAATGCAGAGAGGACATGCAGACTCCACATAGAAGGCACCCCAGCTGAGAATAAAACCAAAGAACCTCTTGCTGTGAGGTGACAATGCAACGTCTGTACCACTGTGTAAATACGTCCGTGTAGGCTTTATTAAATTTCCTCCCTTTAATGAAATACATGTGCCTGTATGGGTCCCATTCAGAAGCTTGACTCTTCAGATAATCCAAGAAAATTAACAATTTAACACAATTATCTGAATGTACACATATCATTTTGGCAGACGGATATTGTGAAAACAGGTCATAGATGAGGAATACGAGCAAAGTGGTAACGATGTGAAATGCTGGATATCATTCGGTTATTGAAAATACTCTTAAACAGTTATGTTTCTTACTTTTGAGATTTTTACTGTGGATGATTTAAAAACTCTGTTCTAAGATGTACTGATTATGAGACTGCCATTCCAGGTTCTAGATATTCTAATGAATAGCTGCTGCAATCAGTAGTTATAGAAATTGAAATAACAGAAGACTTTTTTCAATTTATAATTAAACTAGTCTAGAGGTCACTGAAACTTATTTGTTTCAGAAGGGTTTGGACTTTGCTCCAACTAGAAAATATCACAGTGCTGGCTTAATTTTAGATTTAAAATTATACACCCATAGACTGAATTTTAAGTTAATGTTTAATGACATTAGGATGTGTTTTGGTACAGATTTTTAAGAATAAGGGTGATGTGTAGAGCTGTAGTAACTACAGAGGGATTAAATTGATCAGTCACAGTATGAAGTTATGGGAAAGAGTAGTGGAAGCTAGATTAAGAAGGGAGGTGATGATTAGTGATCAGCAGTATGGTTTCATGCCAGGAAAGAGCTCTACAGATGCGATGTTTGCTCTGAGATTGTTGATGGAGAAGTACCAAGAAGGTCAAAAGGAGTTGCATTGTGTCTTTGTGGACTTAGAGAAAGCATATGACAGAGTGCCTAGAGAGGAGTTGTGGTATTGTATGAGGAAGTCGGGAGTGTCTGAGAAGTATGTAAGAGTGGTACAGGATATATACGAGGGTAGTGTGACAGCGGTGAGGTCTGCGGTGGGAGTGATGGATGCGTTTAAGGTGGAGGTGGGATTACATCAAGGATCAGCTCTGAGCCCTTTCTTATTTGCAATGGTGATGGACAGGTTGACAGATGAGATCAGACAGGAGTCCCGTGGACTATGATGTTTGCAGATGACATTGTGATCTGTAGTGAGAGTAGGAAACAGGTGGAGGAGTCCGTGGAGAGGTGGAGATATGCTCTAGAGAGAAGAGGAATGAAGGTCAGCAGGACTAAGACAGAATATATGTGTGAATGAGAGGGAGGATAGAGGAATAGTGAGAATGCAGGGAGTAGAGGTGGCAAAGGTGGATGAGTTTAAATACTTGGGATAAACAGTTTAGAGTAATGATGAATGTGGAAGATAGGTGAAGAAGAGAGTACAGGCAGGATGGATTGGGTGGAGAAGAGTGTCAGGATTGATTTGTGACAGACGAGTACCAGTAAGAGTGAAAGAGAAGGTCTACAAGAGGGTGATGAGACCAGCTATGTTATATGAGTTGGAGACAGTGGCATTGACAAACAGGCAGGAGTCACAGCAGGCTGTGGTACAGTTAATGATGTTAAGATTTGCACTGGGTGTAACAAGGGTGGACAGGATTAGGAATAAGTATATTAGGGGGTCAGCCCAGGTTGGAATGTTTGGAGACAAAGCCAGAGAGGCAAGATTATGTTTGTTTGGACATGTGCTGAGGAGGGATACAGAGTATATTGGGAAAAAGATGCTAAGGATGAAGCTGTCACGTAACAGGAAAAGCGGAAGGCCTAAGATAAGGTTTATGGATGTGGTGAGAGAGGACATGCAGGTGGTTGGTGTGACAGAGCAAGATGCAGAGGACAGGAAGAAATGGAAACAGATGATCCACTGTGGTGATCCCTAATGGGAGCAGCCAAAAGAAGAAGAAGTTTAATGACAGTAGGAAAAATATGGCCTAGTTTCAGATGTAGTAGTACTTACAATCCTGTGCTGCATATAGACTTGCAAGTGTTTGCAAAATTATATGAAACTGATTTCAGAAACATGCATATATTAGTAAGAGGTTTTATTAATATTTGATAAAGTCATACTCCCTGGCATCTGATAAAATGGTCAGGGTTATGAAACTTGACAGGAGGTGCTATTGTTTTGGTGGAATATATGGATTTCTGTTAACAAGGCACATTCTTTATTAGTGGAAGTTAATTTTTATCAAATGTTTTCTAAAATGAAATTAATATTGCATATATCAATATGGCTGTGTTTTATATGATTTGCTTATGAAACAAGTGACAGACAATTATATTTATTCTGAGGTAAAAGAAATCTATGGTGCCAGCTACATTTGGTATACCAAAATTACACAAAAGTATACCATATCCACCTTTTAGGCTGATTCTGGTAGCTAATGGGTCTAAAACAGAGCTAGTAGCAATTGTTTTGTTGATAAACTATTGCAATATGTTTTTAATGGTAAAGAATACATTTTGTAGGATTTATGGCACTTTCTTAGTCTTTTGTAAAATGTTGATTTCAATTATAACAATTTATTGGCAACTATGGATG
Source organism: Protopterus annectens (assembly GCF_019279795.1). Classification (NCBI taxonomy): domain Eukaryota; kingdom Metazoa; phylum Chordata; order Ceratodontiformes; family Protopteridae; genus Protopterus; species Protopterus annectens. Next base: position 489,597,847 of record NC_056731.1, read on the forward strand.
TTAAGAACCTCTGGTCAGTTATTTCAAATCAAATGGTTTTAGGGTGGTTTCACAAAGCAATGATGATGATTAGCTCTACTTTATCAAATTCTGACATTTCTGTAATAAAGTAATTTATTGAGACAGAGTTTAAAAATAATTGTATACATTTTGAAGGAAACTGTTATAAATAGGTAACTGGAGTAGCAATGGGTGCATCTAGACCCCAGTTTTAGCTAATATTTGTATTATGGTGGTGGGAGTAAAATCTGTTTCCAGGTTAAAATTTAAAGAATATATATAATTTTATGCACATTATCTGGATGATATTTGCATTATCTGGAAGGCAAGAATGAATTAATTTATGGAATGGCATAGATATTTAGAGAACTTCACTGAATATCTGAAAGTTACACTGACTAGTGATTACAATAATTTTTTTTTTAATGTTATGATGTGTAATGATTAATATTAATGGTTGTTTTTAATCTGGATCATATAGGAAACCTACTTATATTAATATGTTTTATATTGTACTGTCATCCATAATTCCAGAAACATAAAACCATATTCATGAATGGCTAATTACCGTGTTGCTACTGTGGGAAAATTGCAATGATAGAGTGCTACTTTGTATTCATTAAACAGCTCTACATATTGTGTAGACCACCAAACAAAGGTAAACAGCACAGTACACAAATGAAAGCATAAGCAGCTGAATTACACGTTAATTAACCAAGCCAAGATGGCAGATCCATTTAGGAAGCTACAAAGTGACCATGTAGAAATGTTGTAGCCCTTTGCCGTGAACACCAAAATCTATTGGATTACAACCAACATCACACTTTAGAAAAAAATGTTAGAGGCTGCTGCTGCTCTCTTGCATGTGTATGTGCAAAAGGCTCAAATCTATGCTGCTAATCCTGTTTATTGACCTCATCCAAGGAGAAGGGTGTTCAGACCCCGTTTAACATACCATGGACTGCATGATAATGAAATAGTGCAGCAATACAGGTTTGATAGGGAAACACTACAGGGACTCTGAAACCTCTGCCACTCCCACCTCAGACCCAGGGGGAAATGAGGAGAACCTATACCAGTGGAAGCTAAGGTATGTGTAGCATTAAGGATGTTAGCTACTGGTACATTCCAGAGACCCACAGGGGATATACTAGGGGTGTCACAGGCATATACAAATATTAAAAGTGATGCCATCCAATATCCACAGATGTTACTTATCCATTGTTAGAATGAGGGCTTTCATGTTATTCTTAGCAAGTTCGCTATAGTACATTATGGTAGAATAATAGTCCAGAAAATATAGAGCCAGACTTGTGTTTTCATGTATGCATTCAGTTTCAGGGAAAGATAGTTCAGTAGAAAGGAGAAGATAATCTTGCTGACTAAGCATGAGATGTGCAGAAATAACAGTTCTCACAGAAAACTACAGAATGTTCCTTTCTCAAGGAAAAGATATGCAATAGAATGCTACATAAAGAATAGACAGTTAGGCACTGTGAGGTACATGCAAGACCAGCCTTGAAAACCAAGGCTAAAGAGGCATGTAAAACATTACAGGGTTTTGGTATTATTAGGAAATACTTCAGACACGTTCAGTTGAGTCAGTTAAGTTAGTTTTTGGACTGATTTGCAAAAGGTCTTTGCAGTACAGACACTCAAGCCTGAGTACCAAAATCAGATCAAATATGCAGCATTATTCAGGAGTGTGATGATGTAAGGCATTGCCAGCTATGCCAAGAGAAGTAGGACAGTGGATGTGTAACATATGCCAGCATAGCTAGCTGGAATTTTGTAAAGAATTATATGTCATTCATATATCAAACTGATTTGTACAGATTCTTGTGTTGAAAAATGTATTTGTTAAGTTGCATGCATTAAAAATGTACCAACAGTGTGCCCTGATGGACAGAAAAAGAGATATACATGCATTATTGTAACTGTTTAAATGTTTATGTCTTAACAGAGGATACTGGAAGAGCAAATGTTAATCTCAAACTATGAAAATAGTTTGAAATTAAATTACCTAGCTTAGGCCATAAAGATTGTATCTTAAAGTTATCAATGCAGAAAAAGATAAAAAGTCTGTACTAGGAAGCTTCCTGCATTGGCACTGGGGTGAACTATTTGCTACTCTGGAAGGGTGGAGGCCTGAAATTGTTTCATGACTCCCAGGAGCTGTAGCAGATCTTAGCTAGGTTCTATGTGTGTGTATTATTGACACGTGCAAAATCCTGACAACTTCTAGCCAAGGGGGGAGGCATAGGAACCAGAAGTCAGATGACCAGATGTATGTGATGTCATTCTTATTCCATCACTAAAATTATGTTTAATACTAGGAGAAACTGAAATCTCAGAGCACTCTGTTCTAGGAACCTGACAAGGAAAGACCCCTCACCTACTTCATCTTGCCTTGCTCTAGTAATAATTCTTTAGATCAGTCAGAAAAATATAGTGAGATTAGTTAAGTACTGTTTTTCTGTATCTCTGTGAACTATTTGTATCATTTTAATATTCCTGTGATTGAAACTCTGGTGTTTACTGTAAAGAGATATTTAGTATTTTCATATTATTTTATTATTTATTATTAAATATATTTAAACTTGTCATTGTAGCTGGTCCTTTAGAGAGTATTTTAACATTTGAGAGTACTTATATCTATTTGGTGACTCTGTAGCCACTCCTGGAAGCCTTACTGCTTTGGCCAAACACTATAATTTGTAGTAATATTAACTTCATGCAGTATAATTTGGTACCCTTGTAAGACCCTTATAGTAACTGGCTTTGCAGTGTCTGGTGGCAGTAACTACTTTATAGTCTGGACAGAAGGAGGCATAACTAGTAAATGTGTGGCCAGCCTTTCCCAGGTGTGTGTGTATGTGTGTGTGTGTGTGTGTGTGTGTGTGTGTGTGTGTGTGTGTGTGTGTGTGTGTGTGTGTGTGTGTGTGTCAGGTGCATTGAACAGAGACACAAAGCACTGGTTTCACAGAGAGAGTGGTGGGGGACTTGGCTTGGACACTTGGCTGAGGACTCAACTCTACAGCTGTGCCAGTGGGGAGTCTTATTGGGGGTCTGTCGAGAGAGGGAAAAACAGCCCCTGGAATAAGTGTGTTCCCTGTGTGCTCTTAAGGGAAATTGTGCTTGATGCAGAAAGCTGCATCTGGAAATACTGGCTGGATCCATTTTTGTTCCAAGTAAATGTCCCTCTCCAGCGTCAGTGGTTAGGAACCATGCTCCTTGATTACTGGATTAGAGTGGGCATGTTACAAAGAGGAAAAGACTGTCTCAGTTGATATTATTCAGGCAAATCATAATATACTTGCAGAACCTTTGGATATATTTCTCAGCACTGTTATCAGCACTATGTTAAAGACCCTATCCAAAGGAAGGAACACAGCTTCCGTATGACCTGATAGTATCTCAGGATGTATTCTGCACCATCTCCAGCAAGAACTAACTTCATTATCGAGCACCTTATTCAACCACAGCTTAATTACATTCTTCATTCCAGCAGAGTGGAGAACTGCCATTGTTATCCCCTTGCACAAAGATGGTGCCACTACTGACCTGGGAAACTATCACCCCATTAGCTTGACAAGTCTGATCTGTAAAGCCATGGAGCATATTATTATGGATCTCATAAACAAGGACACAGGCAATCTCCAAGCAGTTGATCCCACCCAATTTGGATTCATTAGAGGTAGATCTTGCCTGTTGAACTTGGTTGAATTCTTTGAGACTGTCACCAAGGCTCTGGCTGAGGGAAGGTCAGTACATACAACTTAGCTTGACTTGGCTAAGGCCTTTGACACAATCCCCCACTTGGGCATTATCAAAAAGCTAACTCGACTTGGCATAAATCCCTATCATGTCAGGTGGGTGACCAACTGGCTCACTGATAGGACCCACAAGGCCAAAATAGCTGCCGCCACCTCCGACAACAGACCTGCCACTAGTAGTCTTCCTCAGGGATCTGTCTTGGGACCCCTACTGTTTCGTATCTACTTCTCAAAAGTCCAGACAAAGACAAACAGCCTGTGGCTGACAAAGTTTGCAGATGACTGTAAGTTGGGTGCTATCATTGACTCCTCAAATGAAGTTAACATACTGCAAGAGAGTCTCACAGCAACAAATGACTGGTGCCAAAGTCATGGCCCTAAGTTAAATGCAAAAACATTTATTATCATACCATTCATCCAAAACACAGCCCCTACTGATTACCACATCAACAACAATCCCCTAAGCACACAACCTGTGGTGGGAAATGTGGGTACTCAGATTGACAACAATCTCACATTCAGCCATCATGTAGTGGCAGTGGTCAGGAAAGCCTTTTTCTTGGTTCATCTCTTATTTAAAGGGATTGCATCCAGGAAAAAGGAGGTCATTACCTCTCTGTACTCCTCCCTCATGATACCAATAATTGAGTATAATGCCCCATTTATTATGTACCTCTCCAAACACCTGCACTAACTGGAAAGGCCACAGAAATACCTCACAAGGAGAATCCATGGCCTCCAACACCTGTGCTATGCAGACAGGCTCAAATCACTATCACTCGACTTGGTATCATACAGAGCCCAGAGGTGATCTGTGTCTTGCCTACAAGGAAATATCAGCCCCTGCCCTACTAGAGATGCTCCATATCCATTATTCTAACTCCTCATGCATTACCCTCTCAAAAGGCCTAAATCTAATATGCAAAATAAACAAAACCTGCTGGAGAGAGATTTGTCTCTCAGAGGCTGCCCTGTGTCTGGAATAGACTTCTATTACATGTCACAGTACCCTGCTGACCCTGTTCAACTGCAACCTTGATGAGTGGATGGGAAACCACAAATGTTCCCATGGGTTCCAACTTTGTCCCTCATTGACAGGGGTGACAGGGGCTGACTGAGCTTTCTTTTTTGGGGGATAAACTCTTGGCTAGGCTTGTAAGGGCCCCATGGCCATTAGCCTAGTAATCTCCAATGATCCCATGTTACTGTTATCCATAATTCCAGAATATTGTGTTATTCAGATATTGTTGATCTTCACTGTACATAATAAAACATTGTTAGCCAAACTACAGTTTGCAATTATTATTCTATAAGGTACAAGAAGACCTGTCCTATAAAAGAAAGACTGGCACCTGTTCATCACAAGTTTGGGTAATTAAAAGATAGAGATATTAATTCCAATCTCATTTCAGTTAATTCCATTATACTACAGTCTTATCAGTTCTTACAATAGTGAGTCTACTATCGATGGGGGTCAACAGTTAAAGTAAATCCCAAAACTCCATAGCAACTTTATCAGCACTCAGACTATGTGCATTCTGGAGAATAGACTTCAGGGTAAAGTAAAAGCAGTCTCTGACACTTTTTTCCAGTCTATCAGTAACTACAGAAGAACTGTTTCACAGCAGACTTTTCAGCAGAAGACTGTGAACTCCATACAGAATAAGGTCACTGCCAACAACACTACAGTTGCTCCTTATAGAGCAGACCTTTCGTTAAGACACCACTGATATTCCAGATGCAAACTTCATACATAAAACAGCTAGAGCAAATGACATACAGTAACTGCAGATGTTAGATTGCAGAGCACCAGTGTTTATTCAAAATACTGCTTCACTACTTCAGGAAAAGCCTCAAAAACATCAACAGACCACCAGTACTTCAGAAAATCTATAAACTTCAGCAGTGTTTCTTCAGAACATAAAAATACATTATCCAGTTGACAGCAAAGTAGTTCTCCATCTCCACAAACTTTCAAGTTTCCAGTCTGATGTCACACAGCCAAGAAAAAAAATTAAAAACCTGCAGATGACAGGACACAAAAAAAGTTACATAAGAATTCATACATTTTTTTAGCCAAGTCAGATCAGAAAAGTTTATTTATTTATTTATTCCAGTTTGATGACTGGGGGAGGTCCACTGGGCTCAGAGAGCCAGTTTTCAGTGGAGACCTGGGGAGAAAAGCTCCACAATACAAAAGTTGCATTACATGATGAATTACAAAGAATAAATTGCATTACAATTGACAGGTAGCATTCAATGCAGAGTACAAAAATTATAGATTTGTTCATGAGAAAGTCAGACATAACAATATCATGGCTAGATGTTACTGTTTAGTTATATAAACATTCTATATATGTGAGAGAAGTTAGGAAGGTGAGAGGGTTAGCCAGGAGAAAAGGAAGAGGAGAGCTTGGGTGGTATGGGATGGAGAATACAGTTACATTTCCTGTGTAGATAGAGGTAGGAATGAAGTTGAGTTTTGTAGGTGTTAAGGTTGTCACAGGTCCTCAGTGTGGAGGGCAGAGCATTCCATTTTTTAGCTAGGGAAAAGGATAGTAGAAGCTGACCAGCTGGGTGCATGGATTTTTGGACTGTTATTAGGTTTTGGTGAGTAGATCTAAGGGATCTGAGAGGGGTATAGGGTTGTACAATATTAGATAGTGCAGGGCAGCTAGTAGGTTGGAATAATAATTTATGGGCTGTGGTGATTTGGAGGAAGTCAAGTTGATTGGGGAGTTCAAGCCAATTTAAAGAGTGAAGGGAGGTGCAGTGATGAGACGAGGATTTGGCCTTGGTAGCAAATCTGGAGATTTTATTGTAGCATACTTCCAGTTTGGAGGTAAGAGTAGAAGATAAATTAGTAAGCAGAGGAGTGCCATACAAAAGAGAGGGGAGGAGATTGGTAGTGGCCAGAGTTTGTCTGACAGAGGGAGAGACGAAGTGGTTATTTGTGTACAGTAGGCCTAGTTTTATGTGGGTTTTCTTGATGTTTAGTTGGATGTGAATGTTACATTTTAGGTGGTCATCGATGGTGACACCAAGAAGTTTGGCGGAGGGTAGGATCTCAATAATGGAGTTGTTATGGCTGGTAATTTGAAATGAGTTTTTATCAATATGAGTGGATTTTGAGGGAGAGACTAGAAGAATCTTAGTTTTGTTGGCGTTTAGTGAGAGGTTATTTTGGAGCTTCCAGTTTTCAGTGGTAGAGAAGGCAGTTTGTGTTAGAGATTGGAGATCTGTTAGGTTAGTGGAGCAGCAGATCAAAGTGGAATCATCTGCGTATTGGACAATTTTGGTATTAGGTATGGCTTTGTGGAAATCATTAATAAAGATGTTAAATAGCAATGGGCCAAGTATGGAACCTTGGGGTACTCCAGTGGGGGTGGGAAGGAAAGTGGAGGAGGCCTGGCCCCATTTCACGGCTTGGGACCTGTCAGAAAGATAGCAGGAGAACCAGGAAAGAGTTTTTTGGGAGAGGTTGAGATTAGGAGATGGGTATGGGAGATGGTATCAAAAGCATTAGATAAGTCCAGTAGAACTGAGGAAATTATGTTACCAGAGTCACGAGCTAAATTCATGGAGTGTAAGAAGGAGAAAAAGGCTGTCTTGGTACTGTGTCCTGGGCAGAAGCTGTGTTTGGTAGGAGAGAGTAACTGGTGTTTGGTAAGGAATGGCATGAGTTGCAGGTGTATGCATTTTTCAAGAAGTTTGGAGATTGGGGAGAGGATAGCTATATGGCAGAAATTGGAGATGTTACAGTTTTTTCCACCCTTGTGAATTGGAAGGATAAATGAAGAATGCCATAGTTTGGGTACATAGGATTCAAGTAGTGATCAATTTATCAGCATGCTGATAGAGAGAGCAATACCATCTCAGACTATTTTTAAGAAGGAGGAAGGAATGCTGTTGGGGGCATTGGTGCAAGGCTTAAGTTTGGAGAGAAGTTTTTTAATAAGGTAGGTGGAGATGGGTTTGAGTTCAAAAGCAGGGGATGGGGAGAGGAGGGAGGGGATGTTTGAGTAGATAGGGGTTGAAGGTTATTGTTGGGGTAGGTCTTAGTTAGCTCAGCAATAGAAGAGGTGAAGAAGGTATTGAATAGTTCGGCAATTTCAAGGTCAGATTTGCTAGTGTCAGGACAGGGGTTGTTTTTGGTACCCGGCCTAAGGAGGGAATTAATAGAGTTCCAGAATTGTTTGGGGTTTTTTGCATGATTTATTTGGAGTTTGATGTAGTAGGATTTTTTATCTTTAATGACTTCTTTTTTGGCTAGGTTTCGCAGCTGTTTGTATTTAAGTAAAAGTTCTGGCTGTTTATTTTGGAGATAATCCTTCCAGGTTTTGTCTCTTTGTAGCATAATCTTTTTGGCGTCTTTGGCTAGCCATGGGGTGGTCTTTGCTTTAACTCTTTTTGTTCTTATTGGAGCTAGGGAATTAAGGACAGTTAAGCATGTTGAGTTGAAATAGTCAACGGCTGTGTCTAGAGTTAGAGTTTTTAGTGGGTTCTAGTTAGTAAGCTTAAGGGAGTCAGAAAAAGTAGTAGGGTTGAAGATAGTGAGGTTACGAGTATGGATGAGCTGGTGGGAATGTGTGAAAGTAGGTGTAGTTCAATGGGTGAAGGCAGGGAGGTGGTCTCCTAATAGGTCAGGAATGACACCAGATTTTATGACTTTGTTAGGGTGAGATACTAAGATCCAATCTAGAATGGAGCCTGGGGGGGTGGTTTTGTTGGGCCTAGTAATGGAGTTGGTAAGTTGAGAAAAGTTTAAGAGATTGATCGACATGGTGGGATTAGGGTTAATGATTTTTTGCCAGTCAATATTTACATCCCCTAAGATGTAGGTTTCAAGTTTAATATTAGAGGAGGTCCAGGGGAGGATGTCTTCCAGGGTATTGGTGTTGTTACCAGGAGGAATATAAAGGGAAATGATGCAGATACTTTTATGGTTGCTTATTTTTAGTAGGTCAGTTACAAGTTCAGCATTATTAAAAGAAGGGATGGGATTAGGGTAAGGAGTAATAGATAAGTAGTTGGAGTAGATTAAAACCACACCACCACCTCTTTTACTTAGGCGGTCAGATCGGAGAGATTGCAATCTGGGGGGAAGGAATTCAGAGTCAGTTATGTGTGGTTTTAGCCAGGTTTCAGAGATGGCTACAATGTCAGGTAAGTTGTGGTTGATCCAGGCTTGAAAGAGGGTTAACTTATTTCTTAAGCTTTGGGCATTGATGATGAGGAATTTGAGGTATTTATTGGTGGAATGTTGTTGGTGCTGGGGTGGTTTGTTGGAGAGAAGTTTGGTCTTGGGTTGGGATGGATGTCACCAGCTAAGCAAAGGTAAGAGAGAAGGGGAATTAGTTTGTTTGGTTTGTGCTTAGATAGGAGTGGTTGGTAGAGAGTGGGTTTAGGTTTGTACAATTTGGTAGTGATTGGGAAGAGTTTTACTTCTAAGAGAAGGATGGGGTGGGATGGTACTAGGGAGGCAGAGATATTGTGGAAGTGAGTTGAGAGGTGGGGGTGGGGAGGAAGAGGTGATGGGTGCAAATGGAGGTTGGTATAAGAGGTGGTGTGGTATAGGGGAAGTAGAATGAAGATGAGGATAGATGTAGGGGTAAGAATTTTAGGAGGAAAAGTGAGCATGGTAGTTGTAGTCTACTTGAAATGATAGAGGGCGTGGTAAAGAGATTTGGGTGGGAGGGGGTATAGTAGAGAGAGTCAGATAGGGTGGGAGGGTGGGGTGGAGTAGTGGTGTGTGAGGATTGGTTGGTGGGGAGGGAGGGAATGTAGGAGGAAGGGGTGGAGTAAATGTGTGTGAGGATTGTTGGTGAAAGGGGGAGGGATTTTTGGGATGAGAGTAAATGTAAGATTAGTGGGGTGGGTGGGAATTGGGGGTAGGGGAGAGCAGTGAACCTGCAGGACGAACAGAGTGGGATGGATCAGCAGGGAAAGAGAGACCAGCTGAAAAAGTATCAGCCACTACAGTGCAGAGCAGCGGTAAGTATCAGTAAAGATCACTGGTATAAACATGTCAACCAATACTTTTAAAGATAGCAGTAAATGTTTGGTTTAAAGTTAAACAGAATGGGTAAAGCTGTCTAAAAAAACTGTTCTGGAAATGTTCATTTAAAGTTAAGGGTTATTAGTTCAGAAATGTTGCAACTTTCCAGGTACAAAAGGGTTAAATCACAGAAGCACACTGCAACAGACACACTGTCTCATGATTTGCTGAATGAGTCAGCTTCTGTCAGTAATTCTTGTTTACAGTCTTCAGACAATGAAAATGCTACAGCACATGTAATTCAAAATACAGAGTTAAGTTGCAGTACAATTTCACATACTGATGTTCAGAATGTAATACATTCTCATTTCCTGTTTTCAAAAGTCAGTGCAATTATTGCACTGAAGGGGGATGAGAGGATCAGAATGCACATTTTGATCAGTCCGATAAAGTAAACACCAGCATAAATGATATACATACTTTGGGGCAAAGCAAAGAAGAAATGCATACCTTACCACAAGTCAGTGTTATTACTAGTGTTTCAGGGCAAAATAAAGAAGAAATGCATACAATAGCTCAAGTCAGTGTTGTTGCTAGTCCTATAAAAAAGGATTTTCAGGTTATCTATAAAGGGTGCGGCAGTCCATCTCCAAACCAGATTATTTATCTGTCATTGTTTAAGGTTGAAAGAAATAACAATATTTAATTCTTTACAGGAAAAATATGGAATAATGTGCCAATTAATACAGACAAATCAACTTCAGTTACAAATAAACATTTATTAGATGATGCAAATGCAGTTTTGTCAGGATTTAAAGGGTTAAACTTTACAGCAAGTAACAGTTTGAAATATAACAGCTCTCTACTAGGTATGGAAATGTCATCAGAGTAATATGTTGTTTTAGACTTCGGTAACAAGATTTTATGGAAAAATAAAAATGCTACAATGTACAGCAGTGCACACAGATGACACTTGTAAAAATCTACATGCAGTAGATAGTGCAAATGTACAGAATTTAAAGAATTGGTTATGACAGAAACATGCAGAAGTATGGGTTAAAGATAAAATATATTCCACTTTAGCTGACACAGCTGAAGTGCTCAGAAAGACATATTGGGAATGGCCAGTACAAAGAAGGTAACAGTAAGCACATGTTATGTAGGGTATACCAGAAATGACAGTCATGTTAATTTACAGACTAAAGAGTTTACAGTTATAGATCTGTCAAATAAATGTTTTGTGTTATTGTTTTGTTTAGCAGACATTAAGACTTTTGTATTATGGTATTAAAGTGCTGCAAAGCATAAATAATATCTTGATACAGACAAAAAGCACTCACAGGTATTAAATGTTTTCCTAATTTACAGAATGCAAAATTTAAAGTCAATGCTACATTTTAAAAGGGAAAGTACAGTCAAAAGTTCAGATCCCACACAAGAAAAGAGTGCATCATAAATACTGTGTGTCATTAAAACCACAGGTTCAACTCCTATGTTATAGTTGTATAAAAAGCAGACAAGTAAAGTTCCCAAATTATATCAGTTCAACTCTAGTAAGAAATATGCATACTATATGAAGAAACTTCACATACTGGTATAAAGGACAGGCAAGTAAACTTCCAGAACTAAATCGGTTCAACTGTATTAATTGATATGTATATGTAAATGATTCAAGACTGTATATATATTTCATGCAGAAACTGCAGTTTACCAAGGACAAAAGTAGCATTGACTTATGTAACTGGGTTACAGGCCAGCTGAATTAAAGACAGTACTGTATGCCATAAAGCAGTATGGTAAAGATCAGTTTAATATTCTTCTTGACATTTTATGCAGTTACAATTCTTAATATTTATCAAAAATATGTAGACAGTAATGATAAATCCTTGCAGCATTCAGTAGTACTGAAAAAATTAAATGTTGTCAGCTAAAGGAATGGCTAAAATAAATTATTGGGTGGAACTTTATACACATAACACTATGTTAATACCTGAGGATCACATAGCAAATGTAAAATGTTCAACAGTTAAGATTAATTTTATAGAGGTGCAGAATTGCAAAAAATGTTGTAATAATAATAATACAGTATTAGATTACTACTTTAGTTTAATTTATGGTTATGACAGAAAAAAAACAATGCAACTGAGGTTTCTGATTGATTTAATAATAAAGTTACAGCCTTTACATTTCACTATAGTACATTATCAGTTCAGTTATAGACTTGCAAGAATGTATTTATTAGTTATATCAGTTTAGTTCACTATAGTACATTATCAGTTTCATTACAGACGTACAAGAATTTATGTTATATGTTGATTTCATGCAGAAAAATGTAAATAAAGTCAGGGCAACAGACAATGTATTTATTAGTAACATTGGTTTAGTTCATTATAGTACATTATCAATTTGCTTACAGACTTACAAGAATTTATTAGCAGTATATGTTTATTTCATGCAGAAAAATGTAAGTAAAGTCAGGACAGCAAGCAATGCTATCAGCTTATAATTGTTAAAGCTGCAAATGTTATTTTAAGGACATGATGCTGTGTTTTTTGTGCTTTGCAGATATTGCGAAATAATTTCCAGGTTGAATGTTCAGTTTCATTTTAAATACATTCAAGAACATCAGTCACCCAGCTTTGGACAAGAGATGGAAAGAGGGAGGTTTGGAAGGCCTAAGCAAAAAAGGGAGACAGAAAAGGACACTTGAAAACAGCCTCCAATACCTCAGCAGTGACTGGGACAATGCAGAGTAAGACCTCAATATGGCAAGAGCTGTGGTGCACAAGTCAACTATCTACAGAAAATATATGTAAAACAGATGTACATTTATGTAAATTTCAGTTAAAGCAAGTATGTAAATGTTCTCATATTTTCAGACAGTTGTATAAAAGTACTAGTTTTCAGTTTACGTTTTTTATCTATGTTTAGACAATACTGACAGAAAAAGGTATAATAATTTAGCTTCCAGAATATAACATTTACCAGATTTCAGTTATGCTTTTATCTGTGTTCCGGTAACACTGGCAAAATATATTCCTTTAGTATTAGTTTAGTTAGTTTCCAGAATATAGATGTTCAGTATAATTTTTGTATCACTCTAATGTAAATTTCAGTCAAGATTTAGACTATGACATTCATACTCAGTTATGAGTTCAGTATAGTACATTTCAGTCAGATTTCAGACTATAACATTCATACTCAATTACAACATGTAATTACATCACACATCACATTATTCAGTCATTAGTTTTAATGGTAAAGTGACAGAAGTATTTGTAACAGGCTTATTAAAATGTATTATCTAAAGAATAAGTAGTAATAGCTATTCAGTATACTCAAGGCATAACAGGGCAGGCTTAATTTGTTAATTAATTTACAGATTACAGTGCACTTCAGGTAATTATTTTACATTAGACAGAAAGTTGAAAGGACACTGACAGAGTATGCAAAGGTACAGATCTGAAATACAGAAAGCATAGGTTTTAGTAAACTATTACATTGTGTAAGTATTTACAGGATATTTAAGACACAAATTTAAAAAAGCAGACATCTATTGCAGCATATCAAAATTAATAAGGTAAACGGAATTATTAACAAATCTAGCTGAAATTTATAGACACAAGTTAATGCAGTGTATGGTAAATATGCTTCAGCACCATTTATAAAGGTATCCTCTAGTGCCGATTTCAGTTAATCTTCAGAAAACAGCCATCATGCCTGATAGGCTATATAATAAAAAAGGAAATGGAGGAAACAGTACAATGTTTGAAAATTTAAATGTATGGACAACAGGGAAAGGTTTAATTTGCTACATCATGGTACAATAAGGCACCAGTTCATAATTTAGAAAAGTAGGCAATAGTCAGTGCAATTTTACCATTACAGCATACGGCAATAGGGAAAAAAATAGGCAGGTTTAACAGTTCATATTCTGTATAACTTGACTGGAGACTCACAGAGACAAATTGAGGATCTGCATGGCATTTTCTTCATGCTGTTTCTGGAACAGCAGGGTTGAATGAAATTGCCTTGCCTAATCAGTTTTAGAAATGACAGAATTAAAAGGTACTGATTTTCAGAATAATGTGCAGGTTTTAGATACATCACACATGCATCACAACTTAGACTTAAATAGTCTAAAGACTATGGATCTAGGTAATGGGGTAATCACTGGACCAAGTATATTTCCTACATATGAAGCTATTAAAGCTATTTGGGGTTTACGTAATTTAGCCAAGTTGCTGGAAGTAGCATCTAATAGTACCTTTGAGACCATAAAGAATATCACTATCTATCAGAACACATCTGCAGATTATGAGTGCGGTGGCATAAAAGCCATATATTCAAATCCGATTACGGCAGTTAGTAATACAGATATGAGGTAAATGGAAAAGAAGGTCCCTGTAAACTTTTGTCAGGGACCTCAGGGGAGCTGTTAGATAGTGGGTTTCCACTTTATTCTTAGAGAGTTCACTATAGTACATTAAGGCAGAATAATAGGCCTGAAATATTGAGTCAGACTTGTGTTTTCATGTATGCATTCAGTTTCAGGGAAAGAGTTCAGTAGAAAGAAAAGGTAATCTTACTGGCTAAGCATGAGATGTGCATAAATAATAGTTCTCAGGAAAAGCTACTCAATGTTTCTTTCTCAAGGGAAAGATGTGTACTTGTAATGGAATGCTAGAGAAACAATAGACAGGGAATGTGAGGCACATTCAAGAAAAGGATTGAAAACCAAGGCTAAAGAGGCATGCAAAACATTACATGGTTTTGGTATTATTAGGAAATACTTCAGACATGGTCATTTGAGTCAGTTAAGTTAGTTTTTGGATTGATATGCATAAGGTCTTTGCAGAACAGACACTCAAGCCTGAGTACCAAAGTTAGGTCAAATATCCAGCATTATTCAGAAGGAAAAGACTGTTTTAGTTGATAATAATTGGGAGACTCAAAATATACGTGCAGAACCTTTGGATATATTTATCTGTACTTTTACTGTGATCCAGCATTCTAGAATATTATGTTTTTTGGGATATTGTTAACATTCACTGTACATAATAAAGCATTCTTAACCAAACTACAGTTTGCAAATGCTATAGTGTAAGGTACAAGAAGACTTGGCCCATAAAGGAGAGACCGGCACCTGTTCAGCACAAGTTTTGGTAATTAACAGATAAAGATATTCATTACAGTTTCATTACAGTTAATTACAATATACTAGAGTCTTATCAATTCTTACACTCATGTAATGTCTGTGTACAGATAACATCAGACAGAGACAGCCCCAAAGCACATAACTCCTAACTGGAGTAACGTCAAGGCAAGTGCGGAACCTGTAGTACATGAACAAATTTGTAAGAATATAAACTACATGCATACTGTCAGTATTGTATCTATCCACTCTTTGACTCAGACATATATGCAACCCTAAGACAAACCCAAATGATCAAAACCCATGGCACAGTTTTCATTATTCTCATAAAGTGTGTGGGAGGGGGGTGCAGTAGGCCAAGGGTGACACCAAAGTAGTGAGTGTGTATGAGTAAGAAATACTGAGCATTTATTAAAGTATGAAATATCTCAGGGACACTAACAGAATAGATAGCCCAATCAATGTTAATGTTTTTTTTTTATCTTGCATGTATGTTGTTTGGTATGGGCAGTTTTTGTGAAATGTATGCATGCCTGCATGAGCACAATCAAGCTGTGTGCCAGCACTGCATCCTGACATGTGGGACAGTTGTGAGCCATGCAGGGTAGAGTTGTCTGTTCAGTGTTGTCACTCCTGATAACATGAACTGCCTCTGCAGGGAGTTGCATTGCCTTTTCATGTCTCCAGTTCAAAGTGAGGGTACTACATGAATGTGAGCGAAGTCTGTTGGAAAAGCTCTCCTCACAACTACATCCAGGACCAAGACCCTGTAGCCACCTACCACATGTGGGTATGGACAACTCACTCAATAGCAGAGCAAGGGAAGTACTGCCAGTATGGGATGGGGATCTGGAATGGCCATGTTGGCTAACACCAGAGGATCATGTGGCTATATGGACATGTAGATGCTGGCCCTCCCCAGCAGAGGTATCATCATAGACACTGCCCTGATCCAGTGTGCCATTTATCCTATTGAATGACTCACCCACATGGTTCAGCCAGTCATGCAATAACAAATGCTAACACAATACTGTTAAATAACCATAATAAAATGGACCACACAACAATAACTGCCATATGTGCAGTATACTAGCAGTGAATTTTTAAAATTGCATCCACTGCAAAAATTCCTTTTTTCCATTGCATATTGAAATATATTCAAAATATGAATGTGTCAGCAGTTTTTGTAGAGGACAAATATAACTTATGAAATAGTGCAGTGATTTGTAGACCAATCTTTTTCAAGTTACTTGCAGTAATTCTCTGTCTGTATCCAATCAGTCTCCCCTCCTTCCACTTCCAGAGCTACAACATTGCCTTTCTATAGTATATATTCAGCCCTCTGTGAAGATGCAAATGAGTTGTGAAATCAATAGCATTCCTAAATACTAAAAAGGTAATTTGGTGTAGGGGAGATATACAATTGCATGAGGATGATCTAGCACTGCATGGAGGCACAATACATATATACAAATATTTGAAGCACAGACATTAATGCACTTTTAGCCTGCCAGTATACCAAATATTTGTTCCCATAATAAGTGTCCAGGATGTTCTTACAAATATCTAAACTAGTGTTGCTTTAATGTATTTTGGTGGTCTGTTTCATGCATCAGCTCCTCTCTCTCTTAGAACCAATTAGTGCACTTCTCATCCCTATAGAATCTTCTACATAGATTTTTTGATAACCCCAACCATGGATGCTGTTGGAATATTTCCACTGTAATCTTTCCAGTTTACTCATGTTTGTTTTCTTATAAGGTTTCCATATTGTTTTTCCATACCCAAGTTTCGGTCTAATGTAATTAACAAATAAACAATGACTTCATCATTTCTAATTTCCTAGACTTTAGAATTCTTTCTATACAATCTATATTTCTACAACTATCATTAACCAATTGGTTGATATGATTAGAAAAACTCAAATATACCCAGTTCCTTAAATGAATCTATACTTTCAATCACGGTGTGCTGTATTAAATATTCACCTGTCAATTTATGTCTCCCAAGCTTAGCTTTTGATGTATTTATCAGCATATTATCCTCCTGTGCCAAAAATGGTCAATTTAGTCAAATCCTTTTGCAGACATGTCCTATCTATTACACGGGTGATCAGTTTACCCAATTTCATGTCATCTGCATACAGACTGTAGAACACCTCAGATGAAAAAGATAGGTCTAAAAGATGCAATCTAAACAAGTCAGGGCTTATGATAGAGCCCTGTGGGACACCCTGACTGTAACCAAGAGTTTTACCTCTTCAATTGCTGTATGATATTTTCCATGTCCTATTTGTAAGCTATGCAGCTATCCATCTTTTCAAGAGTAAATCAATACCTAGTTGTTGTAATTTATTGATCAGTGTTTTGTGCATGACCCTGTCAAATGCTGAAGTTAAATCTATATAAATTAGACCTCAGCACAATTTTTCCTTCATAGCTGTTATTATATTGTCATAGAACATCATGTTACAGGTGTAAATAGATCTATTTTTAAAATATGCATGCTAATGCAGGGTTTCAAGTTCCAACCTTTCTAGTTCTGACAATAACTTATCCAATATTACCTTCTCCATTATTTTCCATAACATGAAAGTAGATTTAAGGGTCTATATGTCTCTGGGTTTGCCCTACTTCCCTTTCCCTTAAAGACAGATTTAATAAGCACAACGCTGATCTTGAGGAATCTTCCTATATTTATATGACCTAGTAAATATATATAATGGTACTGTAAGTTCTTACTGAAGTGTTCTCAGGTAATTATTACCTATTCTGTCTCTTCCCCGTGCTTTGTTTGGATCCAGTTTGCATAGTTCTTTTTCAATATAATCTATTTTGATTCCAGTTTTGGAGGTTGCCTGGTTATCACTAAAACAACTTATCACCCCTTTTGTGGAGCCAAACTGTTTTGCATAAGATTTTAAAATATATTTATAATCTGTTGTGTCTGAGAAAAAAAAAACAGAATATGCACACAGTTTATCAATTTGTATGTCTTTCCTCCTTCCACATCTTATGTATCTATAAAATGGTTTCTTATAATGCTCAATATCTTTATATAAATCTTCTTCAAATTTTCTTGATCTTGTCTGACACTATGCTTAAATTGTTTGTCCCACTTGTTTATTTCAGTTTTCAAAGTTGTAGTTTGATATCTTTTCCATTTCTTATATTTTTTTATCTCTTGTCTTAATCACGTATCTTGTTCTTATGGAAGTATACCTCCCTGATGTTGTATGCCTAGATCCTGATATTAAACATTGCTTTGATTTTTTGCACTCAAACAATTTAACTTTCCAGTTTCTTTCTGCAGCTTTTCCACTGAATGCATCACTTCAATTAGTTTTACATAGTGACTGTTTTGCTTCCATATAATCTGTAATTAATCATCTGTGCATTGGTTTAGATTTCAATATGGCAGAATTATCTATTAATAAATTAACCTTTATAACCCCATGATTACTGCATATCCATGGTGGTGAACTTGGCATGAAGTAACAGTAATTTATTTAGGAATGCAAACAATGTCTAGTATGTTCCTTTTCATGGTAAGTTTTTACAATTCGAAGTAACTGCTGTTCATGACCATACGTTGTGAATAATGTCCTTACTAATGTTGTTGAATCTATATTATTCTAGTCTGTTTCTGGTAAATGTAAGTCCCTGGTCACTATTAATCTACCCTTCTCTGTTACATGCAAGAAAATGTATGAATTCCTCTAGGCCATCAGCACTTTGCTTTGGTGGTCTATACACTCTAACAATATTTATATTTTCCAGAATTGTCTTTATTGTCAAAGTTACACAGTCTATAGTATTGGTGTTATCATTGAACATGTAATAATCACAGGTCTCATAATTATCTTTAATACCTATTATGACACCTCCACCTGATTTTTGTTGGAATGCCTGTTACAGTAAAACATTTATTCCCTGACAGAATTGATTTCCAGTCATTATTCTTTACCCATGTTTCACAAACAATAACATCAATCTTGTGGGAATATAGCAAATTTTCCAATAATAAAACTTTAATAATAATGCTCCTAGCATTAACAGCCATCACAGATGCATCAAATATTGTTATCTGTGAACTGTTAAATTTTTGACTTGGCAAAATTCGTGCCTTGTGTTTGTCAAATATTGCAAAATATATGCTGCAAACATTTTCTTTCCTGATCTTGACAAATGCACACCATCCTGTCTGAACACGTGTGGCCAAAAATTAGGCTTGGATGCTATACACAGTTCCATTTTTTAAAATGGGACATTTTTTCCGTTTAGGTATTTACTCAAAAAATATTTTCATTCATGCTCGCTTGACTCCCCTTTCTATATGTGATTTGTGAAAAATACATCCTAACACCAGTACAAGCTATACTATCTAACGGGGCTGTAAGTTCCATACTAACAGTCAGAGTCCTTGCAGATGAGATCATTTGTACAGACATGAATAAAAACAGATCTATACTTCCTTACATAAAGGTGTTCTAAGGCTTCTTTCACATCCTCTGTTTTTACTCCTGGCAAACATAATACAATTCAATGTTCATTATCTTCTCTGCAAATGTAAATTATCAGCTCCTCTAATAATTTAATCTTCAGTTACAAGAATATCGTTTCTGACCAGATCTGAATAATCTTCAACATCTATTCTTATTTATCTCACTGTTTTCATTGCACATTATTTGCAAGCATACAATTCTCATCCAGCTGGCTTTGTATATCCACAGCTTAAACCATGTTGTCAACGTCTATCTTTCTCCTCTTTTTTCTCACAGAAATGTTCTTCAATAAATCCATGCTCAATTTTGATGTCTTCCTTTTTGCCTACATCTTGCATCTTTTTTCTACATTCTCTTTTGGAAACATGCTGCTTTTTTCTGTAGACTGAAGGTTTTCTGATCGAAAAATGTTATCATTCCCTGCAATCTGTGTGTTACATAAGAAAGCAGTGCCCTTTTTAGTATGTATTCTCTTTACTTTACAGACATTTATCAGTTTCTTTGTCATCCTTGTTATTTGTTGTGAACTTCCTCCTTTCTTCCTTTTTTATTTCCATCTACATAGTCTGAATCCTGAGATTGCTGAATACAGAATTTCAGAGGAGGACATTGTCGTGTTTTATAGGGGTTGAGTGATCTTTACAGACGATAGACACATCCTTACCTAAATGTGTTCTATTTACTCTTTGTCTGAAATTATTTATCTCACCAGTCCAGTCATTAATATATGTAACGACAGTTCTCCAAGCTACGCCAATTGCACAAGTGCAATCATCATCAGTAAGTCTAGATTTACTACTAATCATGGTAAGCAAATCATCCAATGTTTGACATGAGGAACATAAATCACCAGTGTTATCAGGTGTTACTTTCATATATACATAGCCTTTATTATACTGTACAAGATATTTGTGCTTTAGCAAATCATTAATGACATACTTATTTAAGGAATCCATATTCAGCTTCAAATGAATAGAAAGTTATAAAAGAAAAGTTTTATCAAAATCAGTTACCATAGAACTTAAATCAACTTCTGTGAGAAAAATCGCACAAACAATATACAACTAAATACTAAAGTAAGTAGTGTAAAGTTGTTGCTCTGACATTATAAGTTCTGAAAGTCAGACTTCTTCTTCTTCTTCTTTCAGCTTTTAACGGTTAGGGGTCGCCACAGCAGATCACCTTGTCCACTCATGATTAGCAGTGGAGTTTTTATGGTGTCGAGTTGCCAGCCCGGCGCCTAACCTTCCACAGAAGGCACACATGCGCACACTCACACCTAGGGCCAATTTAGAGTGTCCACTCAACCTACAGCATGTCTTTGGGATGTGGGAGGAAACAGAGCACCCAGAGGAAACCCACGCAACCCTGAAAGTCAGACAAAAGCTGGAAATTCTTTACTTCACATGCAGTAGCTTCTGCTAAATATCACTCACAGTCACACCTCTTTTTAACAGTAAAGATCAATAAATCATATACCAAGACAGGATTGTTTAGATAAGCTCTGGATTGTCCTGTCTACAGTCTCTGTGACTTAGTTTGCCTAGAGTTTGCCTTTCTAAAACCTAGACCTTTCTAACAACAAACAAAATATTAATCAAAGTAAATCTTGCCTTCAACCTTTCCATTCTTTTCTATAAATAGTGAAAACTTGTGGTAAGAAATAAAATATAAATTCAAATAAAACTTCTCTTACCAGGCAACTCCATAGTAAATCACAAACCAAGATAGGACTGCTTAGATATGTTATATCCTGGGAAATAAAGGAGACCACACGGTTCTGGAGTTGTAAGGCCTTTCTTTATTAAGAGCCTTCAGGTGCGCACCATGCTACATGTTCACAACTTCGCCATCGCCATACATACACCGGAAAACAACCAGTTACCAGAGAATATAGAACCAACACTACCTGTTGCTAATTCCCCAGAGCGCCCCTACAGTACAATAACAGCATTACTTGCCCGATACTACATTCCTCCCCTTTTAAGCACTGAATACGCTTTCTTACATAAGAAAAACAAGGGAGCAAGCCCAAAAACAATCCATCTAGTCACTTAATTTCGACATACCCAGTTAGTATTAAACAGTTACCCTACAATCGAGTTAGGTTGCTCTTTTAAACTAGACATGCAATTGTAACATTGATAGTCCTTCAAGTAACTAGGTTTAACCAGTGCCCACTTAGAACGGCGCAATGGTACCACCCTGGGTGACTCCGGTGTCACAGTTACCACCTCTGGTACCGGTGTGTCCATCCCTGGAACAGTTGGATCCTTGGGAACCTCTCCTTCCGAGTCCCGGCGGTCTCCCTCGGCCCCCAAGATCGGAGATCCTCCTGCCACTGCGAGCCCTACTCCCGAAACTAACGGCATTTCCGGGGCTTGCAGTTCCATGGAGTCCTTCGCCTGCGCACTCCGCAGAATCTGGTCCACATGTCTCCTCACCACTAAACCTCCATTCAACCTCACCTGGTACGACAGGGGACCCGTGCTCTTGACAATAAACCCTGGAATCCATTTAGGTCCACAACTGAAGTTTCGCGTCATCACTGCATCTCCTTCCAGGAAACTTCTCTCTCTCCATCGTCGATCATGATGTTCTTTTTGCCTCCACTGGATCCTCTCTACCTTAGCTCGGATGTTGGGATGCACCAGATCCAATGTGGATCTTAATCTCCGTCCTTGCAACATCTCGGCAGGGGACAATCCCGTGGTAGACTGGGGTGTAATGCAGTAGTTGAATAACACCCTTGATACTTTGGCTGCCATACTTCCGTCTCCGGCCTTTTTCATCATCGCTTTAAAGGTCTGGACAGCCCTTTCAGCACAGCCATTTGAAGCCGCATGGTATGGTGCTGATGTGACATGTACAATGCCATTTTTTTCCAGGAAACCCTTGAACTCTTCACTCATGAAACATGACGCATTATCTGATACAATAGTCTCGGGTAATCCTTGGCTACTGAAACTCTTTCTCAGGCAGTCAATGGTAGTGGTGGAAGTGGGTGTTTTGACTGGGTAGGCATCCATTCATTTAGAATGAGCATCCATTATTATCAAAAACATTGCCCCCATAAAAGGTCCTGCATAGTCTATATGAAGTCTCTGCCAAGGTCTACTCGGCCACTCCCATGGGTGTAGTGGTGCCACCACAGGTAAGTTGCGATACTGCTGACAGGTTTTACACTCTTTCACAGCGACTTCAATGTCGTGGTCCAACTTTGGCCACCAGAAATAACTTTGTGCTAAGGCCTTCATTCGGGTGATGCCCACATGACCTTGATGCAGCTGTTGTAAAAGTGCACGTCTTCCTGGGGGCGGAATTATCACTCGTGCCCCCCACAACACGCATCCATCTTGCACACTCAGCTCTGTTTTCCTCACCTCATAAGGCCTGAAAACTGGATCAGGTTGTTGTGTTGTCCAGCCTTGCTGGACCCATTGAAACACTCGAGCCAACACCGGGTCTTTGCGTGTCCATTCGCTCAATTCTTTCGCTGACACCAACGTGATGTCCTCCATCATCAACACTCGGTCCTCCCTTTCCTCTCGCTGGGGAGGCCCCGGTAGCAGCAAACGGCTCAGCGCGTCAGCATTGCTATGGTGTTTCCCAGGCTTATAAACAATCTCATATTCATAAGCTCTCAATGTTACAGCCCATCTCTGAATTCGGGGAGAAACCATCTGAGGCACAGCCTTCATCTCGTTGAACAGTGACAACAAAGGCTTATGATCAGTGCACACAGTAAACTTCCTGCCATAGAGGTATTTATGGAACCTCTTAATTCCAAACATTACAGCCAACCCCTCTTTGTTGAGCTGGGAATAGTTTGACTCCGCTGGTGTTAAGGTGCGTGACATGAACCCAATGGGTCTTTCTTGTCCATCTGGCATCCGGTGTGCCAACACGGCCCCTAACCCATACGGTGAGG
Source organism: Protopterus annectens (assembly GCF_019279795.1). Lineage (NCBI taxonomy): Eukaryota > Metazoa > Chordata > Ceratodontiformes > Protopteridae > Protopterus > Protopterus annectens. The sequence goes on from NC_056731.1 coordinate 489,621,211, forward strand.
CATCACATGACAAAATTAAGTCCTTGTGACTATCGTAGTGCACCAAAACCTCTGAAGACTGCATTAGTTTCTTGGATTGCTCAAACGCTTTGTCTTGTTCCTCCTGCCACGTCCACAGGGTCTCCTTCCTTAATAGTTTATGTAAAGGAGCTAACAGCGTTGACAGATTTGGTAGGAACCTGTTATAATAGTTAAGTAAGCCTAAATAAGCCTTCAGCTCTGTAACATTTGTGGGTTCAGGTGCCTCTTGGATGGCTTTTACCTTGTCTGGCAGGGGGTGTAGGCCCGAGGCATCCACCTTGTACCCCAGGAACTCGGCTTCCTTTACCATGAAAGCACATTTACTCCTCTTCACCCGTAAACCAGCCTCTCGCAGTCGACTTAGCACCTCGTTCAGAGTCTCCAGATGCTCGCCATTGTTCCTCCCCGTCAACAGGATGTCGTCCAGATACACAGCCACCTTTGGAATTCCTGCCACCAGTCCCTCCATTATTCTCTGGAAAATAGCTGGACTAGAGGAAACCCCAAAGGGTAAACGATTGACTTGGAACAGCCCTTTGTGTGTGTTAAGGGTGACATATGCCTTTGACCCTTCTTCCAGAACTACTTGTTGATATGCCTGACTGAGGTCCAGTTTACTAAACTTTTCACCTCCCGACAGCTTTTCAAACACATCCTCCACCTTGGGTAATGGATACTGCTCCAGTTTCGAAACTTGGTTCACTGTTAGCTTATAGTCACCACATATGCGTACAGTATTATCTGGCTTTAATACTGGAACAATTGGTGCGGCCCATTCCAAAAACTTCACTGGTTCAATTATACCTTGCTTGGTGAGTCGCTCCAACTCAGTCTCCACTTTCTTCTTCATGGCGTATGGTACGGGTCGAGGTTTGTAAAATCTTGGCGTTGCATTTTCTTTAACGTGTATCTTTGCTGGTGGACCCCTCCAGGTCCCCAGTTCCTCTTTGAACACTTCTTTATTGTTCTCCAGCACATCTTGCAAGGCCAGCCCCTGCTGTTCTACTTTATGGAGCCGTAGACAACCCATTTCCAGCTCCTTTAGCCACGCCCGGCCTAACAGGTTTGGTCCCTTACCTGCTACCACCATGACTGGCAACTGTTTGACTTTATCTTTATGTTTTACCGTTACTTTGGCCATCCCCAGTGTGGGAACTGTTTCACCGGTATATGTTTTCAAAGTCACTGAACAATCCCGCAGCTTCTGAGCTTCTTTTAGCCATAACTTTCCATACTCAGCCTTGGACAGAACCGTCACACTACATCCGGTATCCACTTCAAACTGCACCATTTTACCATTTAAGTCCAACTGGGTTGCGATGGGATCAACTCTTTCCCACCTTGCCTCTTCCATGTTAAACATAGTAAACACTTCCTCGTCTTCCCTGGTGTTTTGATTTGTACCTTCCTGCATGTGGTGTGCATACTGCCGTTTTATTTTTCGGTTTCCCTTTCTGTCCATCATACTGCTCTTTTCCTCCCCCTTTCTTGGCTGGTCCCTAGAGGGCGTTGATCGGCACATTTTTTTCACATGGCCCTTTTTCCCGCAAGCATGACATTTTTCATTTAAGAAACGACAGTTCCTTGACAGATGTTCTCCACCACACCTGTAACAGGCATACTGACCAGACTTCCCTGGTGATTTATGCTCCCCGACCACTTTATGTACTGGCAGTGGGGCAGCACCCCTGCTCCCCACCCCTTTGATGGTTCTCGGTTGTAAATCACGAATGTCTTTATTCGCCGTCTCGATGGCCTGTGCCAACTTCAAGGCCTTTTCAAACGACAACTCAGGCTCCGCTAACAATCTGCGTTGTATGCGGTCATCTGCAATGCCACATACGAGCCTATCTCATAGCATTTCTGTCAGTCTGTCCCCATAATTACAGTGTTGCGCCAGTTCCCTCAGCACTGCGACATACTCCGTTACCGTTTCATTAGCCATTCTAGTCCTTGAATTTAACTTGAACCTTTGGACTATTGCACTCGGCTTCAGGTTATAATGTGACTGAAGCAAGCTCGTCAACTCCGTGAATGATTTATCCCCCGGTTTATCAGGACTCAATAAGTTCCTCATCAGACTGTACGTCTTGCTGCCCACCGGGCTCAGCAATATGGCTCGCTTCCGGCCCGCATCCATTATCTGGTTTGCTTCAAAAAAATGTTCCAACACTTCACAATACTCCTCCCAGGTCTGGGTCTGACAGTCGTATGCAACCAGCGACCCCAACATGGAACCAGACATAACCCCGGCAGGCCCAGTCTCTTCGTCGTCCGACATCAACTGCACCCCGCCGTTTTCACTCGCAGCGGACTCGGAGGCATCCCATCCTCGTTGCCAATATGTTATATCCTGGGAAATAAAGGAGACCACACGGTTCTGGAGTTGTAAGGCCTTTCTTTATTAAGAGCCTTCAGGTGCGCACCATGCTACATGTTCACAACTTCGCCATCGCCATACATACACCGGAAAACAACCAGTTACCAGAGAATATAGAACCAACACTACCTGTTGCTAATTCCCCAGAGCGCCCCTACAGTACAATAACAGCATTACTTGCCCGATACTACAGATAAGCTCTGGATTGTCCTGTCTGTAGTCTGGGAAAAGTTATAGCTGACTAGGTCTCTTAGGTTCCCTAGAGTTTGCCCATCTAAAACTTATCCCTTTCTAACAACGAACAGTGAAAATTAAAGGTAAAATAAAATATAAATCAAGTCTTCTTGTCTACAAGCTATCCCTTCCTTCATATAAACAGTGAAAAACAGTGGTAAGAAATAAAATAGAAATTCAAATAAAACTTCTCTTACAAGATAACTCCAGAGTAAATCACAAACCAAGACAGGATTGTTTAGATAAGCTCTGGATTGTCCTCTCTGCAGTCTGTGTGACTTATAGCTGATTAGGGGCCTTAAACTGCATAGAGTTTGCCTATCTAAAGCATATCCCTTTCTAACAAAAAGTAACAATTAAAGGTAAAACAACAAAATATAAATCAAAGTAAATCTTGTCTACAAGGTATTCCTTCCTTCATATAAACAGTGAAAAACAATAGTAAGAAATAAAATATAAATTCAAATAAAACTTCTCTTACCAGGCAGCTCCACAGTAAATCACAAACTAATACAGCATTGTTTAGATAATCTCTGGATTCATGACAATTGTTAGCTGCTAATGGCTTGCAAGTGTTGCTAATCGCTCCGACTATAGCAACAAGCAATACTGAAGTGATGGTTCTCTCTGAACTATTTATATCATGCAGAGTAGACTTACAATAAAAAGTGTAAGCACCTTCAGAGCTATGAGAACAACCTTAACATTAATAACCTTATGCTAAGAGTACAGTGTTCATCTTCTGCTTAAAATATTTCTGAAATGTTGATCATCTATATTATACATTGAAATAAAGATGCAAATAAATGGCCATACCATTGCATTTCTGTAGTTAAGCTCAACTAACTAGGAGAGGAATATGCTTAGAAAATAAAGAGAAGAAATAACTGGCAGTGTTGACAACCTGACATTAAAATGGTGTTGGCTATTATTAGCACAAAGTATTTGTCAATATCACATTGACCTAAACATGTGCAAGCAAATGAGAAAGGAACAATCTGTGATCCTATGTTGGTGGCAAAGAGGGATAAAAACACAACAAAATGTGTGTTGTTATTGCACTAAGTTAAGGGTTCAATTCTAGTTGGTGTGCCATCTGACAAAGCTAATGCATATTTTCTGAGCATGCGATCAGGTTGTAACACATACAGATTTAGGAAACTTCACAATTCTGCATTTTCATGGATATACCCCAATCATTTTTTTTTTTGCTCCTCATTTGCTTGGGTTTTGGCAAATCATACTTATAACTGGCAGCATTTCCAGTTAGTGCACGAGTCCACTGCCCAAGGTACAAACTGAGAAATGTATGTGTCATGCCCTCAGTAGCGGATTTTAGGGAGGCACAGATGCACTTTGCTACAGCGCTCTGAAGAGCAGTAAGAGAAAAAATTCTACATCACATCTGAGTATCAGTGTAGCACAGAAGTTAAATGAAAGGGTTTTAAAGAAACAAAAAGAGAACCTAAAGTGTGAATCCAGCTTGAAGTTCCATAATGCTTGGAATGTTTGCAACAGATGTGAAAATGCAACTTGTGTTTTGTTTTGTGTTATAACAATCGTTATACATTTTTTTTTTGCCTGTGTAATTTCCTCACTGCTTACAGTTCTCACAAGTGAAAGAAAGAGTGAACAGTTTAATTTCTGTCATTTCCATTAGCTCAAACACTTTTGGCATTGATGTGTGGTAAAAACACAAAATAAACTGCTAAAATAGAAAAAAAAGTGATGTGCACATTCTGTATACCTGTTTCTGTGGTGGAATCTGTAAATTCAGTGCCTTTGGCCTTTTAACAGAATTTCTCTGAGGTTCAAACACATACAATGTGAATGGAATGCAGAAAGTATTATTCAAGCTGTATGATTTACTTTTGTCAGAACATTATATACTTTTTTCCTGTTTCTTGCCTTGTGCAGATGCTTGTTTCTGAATGGCATGCAATCAACATTACCTGCTTAAGGAAACAAAGTTAAGCATTTTATTTAGGCTGCCTTCTCTTGTTCTAATGTACTTAGTGGTAATTATCAGACATCAGCACTGTGAACAGTATTGAGTGAAGAACATCCTCCTGCTGTGCTACTATCTTTGTAGCACAAGGTATAAGTGCATTGACCTTAGAGATAGGGCAGAGGTGATTCAAGTTTCATATCCAGATAATACCTATTTTTTGCAATGCAATTTTCTAGCAACACTTCAATTAGAAAGGTTACAGTACATAGAAATGGCTATAATAATTATGTGTATTTCAAGAAATGTCTCATTAATGCTTTGATAAATATTTTTTTCACAGTAGCATATCTCATTAAAGATTTAGTTATGAAACACAGTTGAATGTGTGTGCAATTGTTTAAGCAGGATAATTATGATAATGAATAAAAAAAAACACTTGAATCTCGGTGTTGAGCAGAATACTTAAGTGAAAATCATGTTCTCTCTTCACGTATCCCAACTCTGTATTTCGGACAGTATGTATAGTGAAGTATGTATGGCTCATATCCCAACCTGTATTAATCAGCTCATGAAAGGTCATACACCTGACATACATTCACAAACAGTAATAATGACTCTTTCATGGGAATGACTTTCACAATACTTCCTAAAGTCACACACATACATATCTATCTCATGTATACCTTCATTCATACTGAATGCACTTCATCGATAACAAAACATGTTTGAAATGGAGCTCTCCTGTATCACTGATAAATAATCCCTTGAAGGAAATGTATTCATTATTTCTTCCTTAGCTTTGATTCCCACATTGGTCAACTAACTTTTTACATTGTGTAATTCCAGAAAGATACATGCCAAGTAACCCTATTTAACTTCCAAAACTCCAAAGATAGGATTCAAAAGCACTGACCCTGTCAGTGTTGACCATCTGAAAAAGTATGAAGAGGTTGAGCCTTGCACATGGTAAATCTCACTGCCATGCTTCACACCTTCATTGCTGTTTAAAAAAATACCTTCCTGTTTGTTTGCAAATGCCTCTTTCTGCTTTCCATCATGCAAATGCAGTTGGCATTGTTATGCATGTTTGTGTAGTAGGTGTTAAACACAAGATTGGAATTTGATGCAAATGCATACTTAGTGTTGCTGCTTTACTTCTGCAGGCATGGCTGGTGTGGGAGATGGTGATACATTTAGAGCATAGAGGTGGGATGTCAAGGAGTCCAGGATTTTTGTGGCAATCCTCATGAAGTGCTACAGCCGTAGGCTGCATCAGGAAGACTATACTGGTTTCAGTAAAAGACTGAGGCTTGGAACAGGTTAGCCAAGGCTGTCTCAATGCAACTGGCCCTGCAGAGAATTGTCATCACTACTATAGTGACCTGAAACTGTGCAAGAAAGACCTCCTTAGCTGATGGGAGGAAGAGTATACAACTGCTGACATCCCTCAGTTATGTAAGTATACTGTCCCAAATGTATTAAATGATATAAATACAGTACCCTGCCAAGACTGTTATTCAATATGCCTTCATGTCTCTTTTTATCTTCTGATGTGTTTTACAGCTACTGGAGACATTGCAGCAAACTGTGAGGTGCACCAAGAGAGGTTAACTCATCTCAGAGAGGCACAGGGTATGTATGCACTTAACAACTATTATAATTCTATGCAATATGCCAATACTGCAATAAATAGTTGTATTCATATCATAGCAATTAATTAATGGTACAACATACTTGGATGTGACAAAGGTGTATAGAATAGATAATCATAACTGTATATTTTCTGAAATTTTACAGTCATGTGGTATGCCGTGCATGTAATTCTGTCAGTTTTTTTGTCTCTTTTCCACCCATTCTCTGTCATTTTTTTTCTTTTTTTGGGTGTTATTCTATATGTATTAAAAATATTCTGTTGTCATACATTTCTGCTTATAAAACTTACATGCAGCACAGAGAAGTAGACCAACCATTGCAGATCGGCCAGCCATCCCTCCCTCCACAGGTTACAGTACCAACACCCATCACTTCAGGGTCCCAAGCTGTCAGTGCTGCCTCCACAATCCCTGCATTAGCTGCCCCATCTGCATTAGGTAGCTCTGCCCCAAGAGATGGTGTACTGGTACCCTCTGGCAGTAGTATTGGTGGAGGTGGTGATTTTGTCACTCACCAAGAGCTGACAGGGGAGGTGGAAGGTATTATGGAAAAGGGCCTTGGTGCCCAAATTGGCCATGTAAAAAAGGTGCTTTGCCACATGGCCAAGATGATGCCATACTGAGCACTGACACAGGACTCTGACACAAGAGACAATAATGACAATTCTGAGGTTAAGGACAATATTATCACTGTTCTCGGGCTTGATGTGGGTGTGCCTCTGATGTCCACTACCTATCCTCATTCATGGTGTCTCACAACCTTTTTTGTCCATCACCATCTTTGTCATCTTGTTTGTCCTATGTGACTGTGCCTGCTTCCTCACCTAACTTTCTTACCTCACCATCACATTCCTAAGTGCCTTCCACAATGTACCTCCCTCTTTAAAAGAAAAAAGAAGTAAAAATGGGCACCTGTCCTACAAAAACTAAACAGCCAATACATAGCTCTCCACTTCACCTATGTGTCTTCTTGACACACTTACTTTGGTACAATTGACTGTGCAACATTATTCTGTTGTTGTCACCTACCCATGGTGTGGTGACAGTACAAATTCAGCAAATTCTGGCTATACTTCTACATTTATGTTGTGAAGAAGTGGATATCTATGGTTCTCTCCCACTACCTTCCTGCAAATCCCTCTATTCTTTCTCCTGTGTCCTCCTCAATGCTTGCCCCTCCACTTCCCCACTTTCCTGTCAACCCTATTTTCACACATTTAGTCTGGTCAAGAAATAGAATCACACACAACACACATGGCCAGAAGTAACCCATAAGAAAGTCTTCACATTTTTTTCTCAGCATTTACATGGACTTTGGCATCTCACACCAATCCCAAGTGACAGTGAATGGCTGTACATGTCCTTTGGCAAACCTGGTCAGTTGTTGCCATTACTTCTAGCAGTCCTGTTATCCTCATGGCAAGATGCATTAAAAAGTTGCACTATCAGAAGTTAGCTTGTGATTTCCCTTAGAGCATGTCCCAGTATAGTAGGTAAAATGGATTATTTCAGTAGGTATTACCCACACAGTTTGGCCAGACAACATATTTAAAACAGTCATTACTAGGTATTTTAATTCATGAGAAGAAGTTACTATACTAATCCCATTCTGATACAATCTGTAAAATGATCTGCTTACTGAAGTCTAACCCTGCTTCAATTGTGCTTTTTCATTTAGCTCAGAGACTTTACACCTTGTGCCACAGTGAAAGATAAGTTTGTGAAGATATGTGAAGGCTGCCAGCCTAGCTAGATAGGCTGTTGTAGATAATTCTGTCATTTGTAAATATTAATGTAAGCCACATGCTTGTTCTCTTTGTTATATGTTGAACTTCAAAAATGTAACCATGTTGCACTCTGCTGGGGAAAGCTGATAAGTCAAGCATTGTATAATTCTTTCATCTCAAACCCGAAACCGATATGTCTGGATGAAGGAATTCTTGCTATTGTTTTGAGACCAGAATTAATTGCTAGAATTTGCATGTATAATGTCTTTTATTGCTGTTGCTTCCTGAACAGGTGCAAGATCAAAAGGGCTGTTACACTCTGGGTTTCTGTTAGCCTGGGAACCAGAGAGAAATGATGTAATCTGAAATGAGTTAGTAGTACTGTGTTATCAATTTAAGGACAGAGGGACTCAGAGCATTTTGTATTTGTCTTGAGAACATCCAACATCACCAGCACTGCTTTGCTCTATATGTAAGTTTATTTTAGAACTGTGTTTTCTCTTAGATATAGCTAGGAAATAGGAAGATTAGACTAGCTGTTTTTCTGTCTTGATGTCAGAACTATTCTACTGTATTATTTTAAGCATTTTCCAGTGATTTCTGAACTCTTGACTAGCAATGTGTAGTAAGAAGTATTGTCTTGTGTTCTTATTTATTACTAAATATTTTTAAACCTTTCAACTGTGGCTGTTTTAAGTAGAGATCATTTAAGCTCTAGAGTACATTGCACGTATATAGTAATACTGTTCAAGCCAACCCAAATAATATTGCACAGCAATAACTGGACACCCTTTGATAAGGGCCTTATTAGTACCTGATATTAGTGGTTGCTGGTGGTGATTACTACCTTATACCTGGCAGAGAAGGTGCATAGCTGGAGAACCTGTGCCAGCCTTCCCCAGGAGTGTCTGTGTGTTTGTATGTAACTCATATCCCAAAGTGTGTATGTGTCAGCTACTTGGGCAGGGACACAAAGCACTGGCTGGACAGAGAGGGTGCTGGAGGTTTTAGCTTGACCACTAGGCTGAGATCTGGACCCTATAGCTGTGCCAGTGGGGAGTCTTACTGGGGATCTGGAGGGAAAAGGAGAGTCCTGCCCCAGACTGACTGTGATTTCTGTGTGCTTTTAAGGGAAATTATACTCTACTGTGTATTTGTTATCCTCCCCTATGTGAACACCCCTAACTGGTGTTAATTGTGAGGATTGAGACTCCTTGATTGCTGGGCCAGTGGGTGGGCATCACATATTAATTGTTTGGCAGTAGTGGGATATCCACACCACATATTAATCGGTTGGCAGTTGGCTTGTAGTGGTGTGGATAGTGAATTCCTGTAGCTTGTGTACAGTGATCACTGAAGGTGTTTTTGTACTCTAAATCAGCCCTGTAGTGAATATTCAGAGTTCAGATTACAATTGTTTTATTTTTTTGTTAGCTTAGTTAATCAAGAAGAGCAGACAAGCATGTCAGCAGAGGAGTATGGAAAGCTGACAAGGAGCCAGTTGGCTGAGCTGTACCAGGCTAAAGGACTGGTGTGGGGAAACCTGACTAAGGCAGACATGATTGCAACTTTGGTCATAGCTGAGTCAGAAAACAGCAATCAGGAGGGAGATCATCTGGAGCTAAAGAGACTCGAGTTGGAGGCCAGGTGTATTGAAACAGAAGCAGCAGAGTGACTGAGACGTCTACAGGTGGAGGAGAATGAGAAACTGCTATGCCTGGAAGCTGAGGAGAAAAAAAGGCAGAGGCAGCACAAAAAGAAGATGCTGATTCTTTGCCATAGTCATGGAGGTAATGGGGAAGGAAGTAACTGGACCCCAGAAGCACAAAAGGTCAGTAAGTTTAAAGAGGGGGATAATTTTGATAGTTTCATTCATATGCTTGAGAGGGTATGTAAACAGTATGATGTTGACCAACGGCTCTGGGTATGGTTCCTCACCCCATTGCTCTATGGTAAAGATATAACTGTTTTGTCCAAAATGTCTGACACTGACTGATTTAATTATACTGCTGTTAAAAACTGTTTGTTAGATTTTTTTAAACTAACACCTGAAATGTATAGGAAAACATTTCTTGAGCATAGACACAAGGCAGATGAAAGTGTCTGTGAATATGTTGCTGAACTGAGCACATATTTTCATAGGTGGGTGAGTGGATTTCAGGTCACCACTTTTGAAGGGCTGGCAGACCTTTTGCTGAGGGAACAAGCCCTTAGCACTTTGCCTGAGGACATGAGGATCTGGCTAGCTGATAGACAATGTGCTACTTCAGAGGAGTAGGGGAAGAACAGAGACATATACCTAGCAAGTAGGGCATCCCTGCACAGGAAAGGGATCTAAAGGAACCCATGTTGGGCAGCCCAGACTGCCCCAACAGAATCTGCCAGTAGCAGAAAAAGGCACTAATCCAGGTACACATCCAGGACCTAGGGTTAAATCAACTGAATGCAACCAGTGGGGCGTGTGGCATACAAATGTCCATGGAGGCAAGGTGGGGAACAAAAGTTGAAAGAGCCAGTAAGTGGGAAAGACAAAATGCCAATAGTAGGCTGTCTTGAGATAACAGGAGGGCTGAACTACCATCCTGCAAGATGTCCTGGTAGGGATGGATTTTGATGAGGCAGTACCATGTGTTTATACAGTTTCATGCAGTCAGGCTTTGAGACAAGCATGTGGGCCTGGTAGCCTGGGACAGACCCAGACAGGCTGCATACTTGCAGCCAGAACTGGTGAGGTGGTTACTTCAGGGAGGGAGCTACCCTATAGCATTGAGACTGAAGGTGAGCCACTGCTGCTTGTGGGTACTGATGTTCCTTTGGACAGAGTGACTGCAAAGGTAGAGCTGAGTAGTAGTACCCGGGCTGACAGTGAGGCACCACTGTCAGAGGACACCAGACTTCCTGTGGAATGGGAGCTGGGAAGGATTACAAAGAGAGAGTTGAGACAGGCTCAGCTTTCAGACCCTACACTGCAAGGCCTGAGAGAGGTAGCTAGTGAGGGACCTGATTCTCAAGGGAAGGGGGAATCTGTATACTGGGACAAAGGGTTATTGTATAGAGAGTGGACCCCTGAGGGAGGGCTAGAAGGTGAGAGAATACAGCAGTAGGTAGTGCCTAGAACCTACCATCTGGTGCTTCTAGCCATAGCCCATGATATTCCCTTTGCAGGTCATATGCTCATAAAACATACAAAGAGAAGTATTATGCAGAACTTCTATTGGCCTGGAACTTCCAGAAATGTATCAGTGTACTGCAGGACCTGTGAGAAGTGCCAAAACTTAGGCAAGGCACAAGACAAGATGAAAGTTTCTTTGATGCTTTGCCTGTGATTGATGGGCCATTTCAGAGGGTAGCTGTGGATATTGTGGGGTTTCTGAGTACCCCAAGTTCCACAGGGAAAAAGTATATCCTAATGGTAGTAGATTATGCTACCAGATACCCTGAAGCAGTGGCTTTGTCCTCTGTTGAGGCAGAAAAGGTGGCAAATGCTTTGTTAGAGATTTTCAGCAGGGTAGGTTTCCCAAAAAAAATACTGACTGACAGAGGTGCCAATTTCATGTCAGACCTGCTGGCTTGTCTGTGGAAGTACTGCAGGGTGAAGCACCTGAAGACCACCCCCTACCATCTCCAGACTAATGGTCTTGTTGAAAGGTTAAACTCTACACTCAAGTCCATGCTATGGGCATTTGCAGAACAGTTTAAGAGAGGGTGGGACAAATATTTGCCCCATATGTTGTTTGCTTACAGAGAGGTTCCCTGGGAATCCACAAGTTTTTCACCCTTTGAGTTGTTGTATGGACATAGGGTGAAGGGATCTCTAGATTTAATTTGTGATGAGTGGGAAGGTGAGTGTGAATCTCATAAGGAGTCTGTTGTGGCATATGCCCTAAACCTTAGGACAAGGCTCAGGGAACTCATGGGCGTGGCCCAGGAGAACCTGGCAGAAGCCCAACAACAGAAAAAGGTATGGTATGACAGGAATGCTTGCACTAAAGAGCATGCTGTAGGGCAGCAGGTAATGGTTCTCATTCCTGTCAGACACAATAAGCTGCAAGCAGCTTGGGAGGGATCCTACAAGGTGGTAAGGCAGGTAAGTGATGTTAACTACATGGTAGAACTGTTAGGCAGGAGGCAGGAGTACAAATTGTACCATATTAACATGATAAAACCTTACCATGATAGGGAGGACCTTGTGCTGAGCATTTGCAGTGGATTACAGGAGGAGTCTGATGGAGATCTGATGACTAATCTCCTCAGAGAGGCTCAGACACCTCAGTGGAAGAGGTAGCAATGTCCCAGCAGCTATCTCCTACCCAGGTTTGAGAAATCCGAGCAGTGTTACAGGAATTTGGGAACATGTTCACTGGGAAACCAGGGTGCACCCACCTGGTGCAGCACCAGGTAGATACAGGACCCCAAAATTAGGCAGGCCCCTTATAGGGTGCCTGAGAGAGTCAAACAGACTCTGAGGGAGGAGATACAGGAGATATTGGAACTAGGGGTAATTCAAGAGTCTAATAGTCCCTGGGCCTCCCCAGTGGTGCTGATGCCGAAGAAGGATGGCAGCACCAAGTTCTGTGTGGACTACAGGACATTAAATAGTCACACAGAGTCAGATACTTACCCCATGCTTGGGACAGATGAGACCCTAGAGCAGCTGTGTGGGGCTAAGTATCTTACAATCATTCGTCTTACCAAGGGTTACTGGCAGGTGCCCTTGGCTCCCAGTGCTAGACAGAGGTCAGCCTTTGTGACTCCTTTTGGCTTGTATGAGTTCACAAAGATGCCCTTTGGGATGAAAAATTCCCCAGTAACTTTCCAGAGACTGGTAGATCATATCCTAGCAGGAGCAGGAGGGTTTTCCCTTGCTTATCTAGATGATATTGCTGTCTACAGCCATTCCTGGAAAAAGCAACTTCAGCATGTCAGAGAGGTGCTGGGCAGACTACAGAAGGCAAGGTTGACCACTAAGCCCATCAAATGTCAGGTGGGTATGGCAGAGGTCTCCTACCTGGGACATAGACTGGGGAGTGGTAAGATCAGGCCAGAACCTGTGAAAGTGGAAGCCACTCAGGCATGGCATGCACCTGTTACCAAATAACAAGTGATGGCATTCTTAGGGACAGCAGGGTACTACAGAAAGTTTGTCCCCAGTTATAGTATCATAGCTGCTCCCCTCACAGACCTGACAAGGAAGAACAGGTAGTGTGGATCCCAGCATGTGAGCAGAAATTCCAGGAGCTTAAGGGAGCTTTAGGAGGACCCCCTATCTTAGCCAGTCCAGATTACAGCAAGGAATTTGTTGTGCAGCTGGATGCTTCAAACCATGTGGTGGGGGCTAATCTTAGCCAGATTTCTTCAAAGGGAGAAGAGCACCCAGTGGTTTATTTCAGTCATAGGCTCTAACCCAGGGAGGAATGCTATGCAGCTGTAGAAAAGGAATGTCTAGCCATTGTGTCAGCACTGCAGAAACTTCAACCTTATCCATATGGAAGAAAATTCACTGTAGTGACAGATCACAATCCCCTAACATGGTTAAACAGAGCCAGCCAGCAAAATGCCAAGTTGCTAAGATGTAGCCTAGGGTTGTAAGCATCTGATATGTCAGTGCAGCACCACAGTGGAAATAGCAATGCCAACTCAGATTGTCTCTCAAGACAGGAAATGGGGAAAGGTATACTTAGATAGACCTAACCCTCTCAAGCAACATTTCTCAAAGGTCACTTGAAAAACTAGCTTGAGTTCTCTGGGGTATGGGGAGGTATGTGAAGATATGTGAAGGCTGCCAGCCTAGCTAGATAGGATGTTGTAGATAATTCTGTCATTTCTAAATATTAATGTAAGCCACATGTTTGCTATCTTTGTTAAATGTTGAACTTCAAAAATGTAACCACATTGCACCCTGCTGGAGGAAAGCTGATAAATCAAGCATTGTATAATTCTTTGATCTCAAACATGGAGCAGAGATGTCTGGATGAAGGAATTCTTGCTATTGTTTTGAGAACAGATTTAACTCATTCACTCCAATGGAGCTCAGGAAGTTTGCAGTGTAACTTCCAATGGACAGAGCCTAAGCCTTTTGACAGAATCAAATTATGTCCTCACATTTCAAATGTTTCTATTTCTGGAGCCATATGGGTTATGAAAGAAGTATATATGGCAAACCCTTCAGGACAAACCATTTTTCTAGTGGTAGTATTCTTTAGGTTCTAGGTCATAAACCAAATTTTATAAGTCACAGTGAACATAGTAACTATTACAGTTGTAACATTTTGTAAACAACTTACAATATTTCAGCAGCCACTCAAGTTACACACTTACTGTCAGCCGCATTTTATTCATCTATCTGAGAGTTTTCAAATGAGGCAAATGATTTCTGCCTGTGTTACTTGGTTTTTGAGATATTTAGAAAAATGTGAAAATTGTATCTATAGAAATTAATATCATAAAAAGCAACAGTTAGCATCTATTTATCAGCACTAGATTGAGGTCAAATATTAATGTGGCTGAGTTTTCCACTGTGTAAGCTTTAAAATGATTTTTTTAAAACCTTGTACATAACATGGTTTTGGAATTATTGATGCAAATATGACCAAGCAACATTTGATGCCTAGAGGCATCAGTAGGAATTAACTGCAGATGCACCTGGAGGCGTCACTTGGATGTAATGAGTTACTTGCTAAAATTTGCATGTATAATGTATTTTATTGCTGTAACTTCCTGACCAGGTGCAAGATCAAAAGGGCTGTTACACTCTAGGTATCTTTTAGCCTGGGAACCACAAAGAAATGATGTAATCTGAAATGAGTCAGTAATACTATGTTATCAATTTAAGGACAGTGAGACTCAGGGCATTTTGTATTTGTCTTGAGGACATCCAACATCACCAGCACTGCTTTACTCTATATGTAAGTTTATTTTAGAACTGTGTTTTCTCTTAGATATAGCTAGGAAATAGGAAGATTAGACTAGTTGTTTTTTCTGTGTTGATGTCAGAACTATTCTACAGTATTATTTTAAGCCTTTTCCCATGATCTGTGATCTCTAAACTCTTGACTAGCACAGTGTAATGAGAAGTATTCTCTTGTGTTATTACTTATTATTAAATAATTTAAACCTTTCAACAGTGGCTGTTTTATGTAGAGATAATTTAAGCTCCAGAGTACATTGCATGTATATAGTGATACTGTTCAAGCCACCTTGTTGTTCAGTCACACTTACTAGTTGGATAATAATATTGCACAGTAATAATTGGACACTCTGATAAGGGCCTTATTAGTAGCTGATATTTGTGGTTGGTGGCAGTGATTACTACATTATAGCCTGGCAGAGAATGTGCATAGCTGGAGAACCTGTGCCAGCCTTCCCCAGGAGTGTCTGTGTGTTTGTATATAACTCATATCCCAAAGTCTGTGTGTGTGTGTGTGTGTGTGTGTGTGTGTGTGTGTGTGTGTGTGTGTGTGTGTGTGTGTGTGTGTGTGTGTGTGTGTCAGTTATTTGGGCAGGGATACAAAGCACTGGTTGGACAGAGAGGGTGCTGGAGGATTTAGCTTGACCACTAGGCTGAGATCTGGACACTATAGCTGTACCAGTGAGGAATCTTATTGGGGATCTGGAGAGAAAGGGAGAGACCAGCCCCAGACTGACTGTGATCTATGTGTGCTCTTAAGATAAATTGTACTTTACTGTCTGTATATTTGTTATCCTCCCCTATGTGGACGCCCCTCACTGGTGTTAGTGGTTAGGATTGAGGCTCCTTGATTGTTGGGCCAGTGAGCAGGCATCACAAAAGTTGACAGGTGGATTTTCTATGCTAAGTACTGTCTAGAGTGCTGATGGCCTTGCATCACTGTTAACCCTGTTTATGCTGTAAAGCCAAACCAAATTCAAGTTTTTCACTTTTTCCTTCAGCATAGAACTCTGTTTGCTCCCAGTGTACCATCACACAAATGGGGAAGGCAGGCACAACCCTTCATTTTTGAATTGAGCAAATTAAGCTAACATGGAAGGGTATACTACAACATGTGGTGCACCACTAAACACTGATACTTCACAGTCCCAGGTCTACACATCAAAGTATGATCACACATGTACTAACACTTTGCCAACATCAGTGCCAGTATGATTCATAGCATTGCACTTTAGGAAGAAATTTGGAACAAAAATAAGTACTGCTACTGGATTATATTACTTCATTACATGGAAACTGTTTCATGGACTTTCATGTACTCATATGAAATGCAATGAGTTGTGTAGTTAACTGACCACGTCATTGCTGACAGTTGGGTCTGCACTGTAGCACTGACACTTGCAAATGATATGCACCTACATAACAGCTTTGAAGCACATAAATCATCATGTTTTTATCCCTCCTGCATTGGCATATTAAGTACTACTTGGTACTGACAGTTCATATTGTCCATGCACGAGCATATATCATTGCTAATATCAGTACCATTCATTAAGGTATAAATACCATCATCACAACCTAAAGATACATGAATGATTCATTGTCCATCATGTGTTTCACAAGTGTGTGCGTGTGTCTCATATACACAAGACAAGTTGGTACATGTCACTGTCAGTTCTGCAGTATACATTAATGACAGCATAGCTGACACAGGTTGGAAGTATGTATGTATTATTGACCCTAACATTATGCTTACTCCATCATAGCAACAAATATAGATTTGCACAAAACATTCAACATCATAATATCTTCTCTGACACAGAATGAGAAGCTAATCCTATCTACACTGCACTGTCACAGTATAAGTCAGACATCTGCAGTGGCACTTGTGTTAAGTACTTTATCCTCTAGACTGCAAGACTGCATGGCTGGATAGGTGGTTCTGATCTCACAACAGTCAACATGTGTGTGTGTGTGTGTGTGTGTGTGTGTGTGTGTGTGTGTGTGTGTGTGTGTGTGTGTGTGTGTGTGTGTGTGTGTGTGTATGTTGTGTGTGTGACTTCTGCAGTGGTGCTTGCATTAAGTACTGTGTCCTCTAGACTGAGTAGCAAGATAGGTAGGGGGTTCTAGTCTTATGCAGGCAATGTGTGTGTGTGTGTGTGTGTGTGTGTGTGTGTGTGTGTGTGTGTGTGTGTGTGTGTGTGTGTGTGTGTGTGTGTGTGTGTGTGTATGGAGTTGTGTAAATATGACATTAACTACTGCTGGTCTGAACAAAATAGTAGCCAGCAGTACATTTGGCACTGCAGGGTGAGTACACATCAGTGTTGGACCCTTCTCCCAGCATCATCTTCTCTACAACACAGTGCTGATGTCATCCACTATATAAAGTGCATGCTTACATTATAGGTTCATAGGTTCATAGGTTTATACTAGGCTATCTGCCCTAAGGCATTTATAAGCCTAGCCCAAAGTTTTGTGGCTTACGCCATCCCTTATGTTAAAAAATACTGTGCCCATTAGTTTGTTGTGCCTCTGTCCAGCAGTGACACAGAGATGATTCCTGGGGTAAACCTACAATCTCCCATCCACTTATTGAATTCTGACTTCTGTGGTGGCACTTATGTTAAGTACTGTGCTCTCTAAATAGCATAGCTAGTTAGGTAGGGGTTCTAATCTTACAACATTCAATTTCTGTGTGTGATGCTGGGGCCATTGCATCACTGGAGGATTAATTTAAAAGGTGTGCTCATTTTACTCCCATTTATTTGAAATATTTATATGGTCAGACCAATCCCATAGCCCCTTTTCATTCTGTCCATATATGCATACTGTCTGCAGCACACTGATGAGGTCATCACTTCAATAATGCACTCTTACCCCACTAATGTCATATCTGTGCTGTGGTACATGTGTATAATACATGTGTGTGCAGACTGTGTCAGTGAGTTTGAATACAGCGGTAAGACTCTTCTGATTCTGTGTATCTGAATGTAAATGGACACAGAAGTGTATTATACCTGTTAGTATTGACAACATTTAGAAGATCACATAGTTGTAAGAGTTATTTTTTCACATCTCATTTGTACAACACAGCTGATGTCATCCTTTCAAAGATGCTGCGTGGCTCACATGCAGTCAGACTTCTCCTGTGGTACATGTGTCTAATACACTTGTGTAGATTCTGTCAGTTGATTGGTAGGGAGTTGGAATTTAAAAATGATTAGTGTCTGTGATTGTGGGTTTCTTAATTTTACTGTACAGAACATGCTGCACATACATATATGAGTTATATCTGTACAGTGTGTTTGTGCTGTGTAGCCACTTTTTTGCTGACACAAGAAGGTAATCCACAATGGTGATGTCATCCATTAAAATGTGAAGTGTCAGTAATCAAATAAATCTGCTGTTGTGCTTGTGTTTCAGCAAACGTTCACAAGCCTGTAATATTACCCATATAGCTCAAATCCTGAAGTCACTGCTTATGGTCATTGTACATGTTGTTAACAGTTCTGTCACTTATATCTCCTAAATGCATACCTATAAAATGGTATATTGGGGAGACTAGAAGGATGGTTAAGAAGCAAATAACAGTGCTGTCACCCACATGTGCTGTGTTCATGGGTAGATGCTATTTCCTGTTACAAGTGTTTATTCTACATTTCCTTTGGTAAGGCTATATTGAAGACTGATGCTGGCATTTGAATAGATTGTCATTCCATCACAGTTGTAGTGAAGCACCTCCCCAGGACTGAGGATATGAGACAATATAATATTTATTTATTATTTATTTATTTTATTTTACATGTGTTGACCGGGCTAGTCTAGCTGGATACATGTCCTTTTTCAGTAGAGGCCCGGGGAGAAAAGCTCCAACAAAATGACAAGACATTTTTACATTTCAACTCACAATAGTAAGGATTAACATAGGATAAAAAAAAACAATGCAAAAGGCTATACATGCTGAATATAGGACATACACATAGTCTAAAGCAAGATTTTACATGGTAGCATTGTGAAGACAAGAGTTAAAGGTAGTGAACTCTGAGCAGGGGTGGAGTCAAAGGTGGAGAGGGGTCGATAAGTTAGTCTGGTTCAGAACAGGGGCATAGCCAGTGTGATTTAAGATATTCTTTGAGATTATTTTTGAATTGATTAAGTGAGGTCAAATTTCTTAGGTGGATTGGAAGGGAATTCCAGGGTTTTCCAATGGAGTTAGCGTAGAGAGCATCACCACTCATATTCTTTGATTTAATGGTGAGTATTTGAGCACTACTTGAGGATCGAAGGCAGTTAAGGTTGGTATAGGGGGTCAATATACTATTCAGTGATGGAGTTCTATCTGGATGGTTGATTATTTTGAAAGCTTCAGTGAGTTGTTTGAGTTTGAGAAGATTGGGCAATTCCAACCAGCCAATTTTCTTAAGGTTAAGGCAGTGGTGGGTTCGATAAGGTGCTCCAGTTACAAATCTGGCAATATGATTATAGGCAACAGTAAGCATATTGAGTTCTCGCTTTCTAAGAAAAGAGAGTACTGGGGAGGCATACAAGAGGGTGGAGAGGAGATGGGTGCGAGCAATAGTAAGTTTGGTAGTGGGGGTTAGAAAGTTCTTTATTCTGTACATGGACCCGAGTTTCTTGTTAACAGTTTTAATAGTTTGGGTAATGTGAACGTCAAATTTGAGCATATGGTCAATGGTGACGCCTAATAGTTTGGTACTAGAGACAGGGTCAATGATGGTGTCATTGATGGATGCAACATGGAAGGAGATGTTGATTGGAATAGGAAGT
Source organism: Protopterus annectens (assembly GCF_019279795.1). NCBI lineage: Eukaryota > Metazoa > Chordata > Ceratodontiformes > Protopteridae > Protopterus > Protopterus annectens. The sequence continues at coordinate 489,640,871 of NC_056731.1, forward strand.
TCTTTCACTGGGGGTGTGGATACAGAGGGGAAAAATATAAGCAGTTTGGTTTTAGACGGATTGAGTATGAGTTTCAGCTCGGAGAACCATTTTTCAACTATTGTAAAATAATGCTGAGTGGTTGTTTGTAGTTTTGAGAGAGAGGCGTCCGAGCAGATCAGCATGGAGTCATCTGCGTATTGAATGCAGGTGGTTTTAGGGATGACAGAGTGGAGGTCATTTATGAATATGGAAAAGAGAAGGGGACCAAGTATCGAGCCCTGAGGAACACCAATGGTGTTTGGGAGCAGGTCAGATAGCCTGTTTTGCCATTGGACAGCTTGCAGCCTACCTGAGAGATAATCCTTGAACCAGCTTAGGGCTTGGTTGTCAAGATGTAGGTTGTCCAGGGTGGAGAGTAGAAGCTGGTGATTAACCATATCGAAGGCTTTCGATAGATCAAGAAAGAGGGCGGAGGATATAAGTTTGTTATTGCGGTTCTTATTGATAGAGTCAATGAAGGAGAGTAGGGCAGTGGTTGTACTGTGGTAAGGGTGAAAGCCATGCTGGGAGTTAGATAAGAGATTATTGTGGGTTAGGTGGTGAAGGAGTTGTTTATGAACACATCTTTCCATAATTTTCGCTAGAGGGGATAATATTGCTATTGGTCTATAGTTGGAGGTTTCCGTGGAGGTACCTCCTTTGTGAAGAGGTATAATGTATGAAACCTTCCAAATAGTGGGAATGGTAGCTTCAGTTATAGTCCTGTTGATCAGGATAGATATGGGATAGGCGATTGCATCTGACGCGATTTGTAAGTATTCCGCTGGGAGGTGATCCGCTGCTAGGGTAGTTGGTTTAAGTTTTCTTAGAAGGGTAGAAATATAGGTGGTAGAAACTGGTTCAAGGCTAAAGGAGGGGGGGACAGAGTTATTCGTATGAGTGGAGGGAGTGGAGGAGGTAGTTAGCTGACTAGCTAGGGACTGGATGGTTTCAGTAAAAAAAGAGTTAAAAGTGTTGGCTATGTCTTCTGGGTCTATCCCTATTAGTTTCTCAGGGGTGGGGGTGGTAGATTTACCTGGGTGGAGAAGGTTGTTAAATCCTGCCCAGAACTTCTTTGGGTTATTCTGGTGCTTATTCTGAAGGTGGCAGAAGTACTGTTTTTTGTCCTGGATAATGGCAGATTTAGTGGTGTTTCTAAGCTGTTGAAATTTGATGCGGTCTAGGGGGGTTTTGGTGGCGCTCCATTTATTCCAGGCCTGGTCACGGAGTTTGATTTTGGTTTTAGTTTGACTAGTTAGCCAGCCAATATATGTTGTTGCCTAAGTAAGGCATGTGTTCCAATACGGGATAATATCCACATTGAACATAATTCTTGTTTTACTGTCACAGTGACAACAGTAGGGGGCTACAGGTGTGTTTGGGTATACCTAGCATCAGGCAATGTTGTCTGACATGCAGAAAGATTCTTTCTGAGTAAATGCAGGGACACATATTCCTTGATTCATACACATGATACAATCATATGACAACTGGAGATTCACTTATACGATGGTACATTCATTGATCCCACTATGGTGTTGATTTTTCAATGCTTAGAAAGTGTTCCAAACCAGCATTGCATGACTGTAAGCATTTGTCTCCTTTACTGTTCTGTGGGAAACATATCTCTCCAGTTATACTTTGTACACATAGACTGGTGGAGGATAAAAAGTATGGGCAAATACAGTACAGATGATTGAATGACTTCACATAGGTGGAGTTCAACAGCTGTGATAACAGTTCCACTGTGGTGAATGTGATTAATAGCCATATTGTTATTTGGAGGAGTTGTACAGCTTGATGTTCAGTTCTAGCATAGGGTTTAATTTTGTGTGAACATATTGATGTCACACAAAAATCATTACATCATGTCAGTCTTATCCCTTGATATGTTGCATGAACACATGTGAACGTAGCTTTGAATTTCATGGAAGTAAACATTTATTCTGCCAATGTATTGGTGAGAGTGCTACTTTGGCACATGCATTGAGTACTGTGGTGTACCTGAGTGTGCTCCATTTCTTGAGTGGTATGTTTACAGACATACAGAGAAAAATCATAGAACATTGATATAGGACTGATCACAATTGTGTGCACTTGAGCATAATCAGATAATTGGCATCTGTCTGACATGCTGATATGATATTCGTTATCAGGAATCCTTTCTTAATTCACACATTCATTTTATTTCTTTGTGACGATACCCATTCCTATCTCCTCTGGCAGATGCCACCAACACACAGCTCAGGGAATGCATTGCATCATGGTGTCGTGTTTGCTTCTGCTCTTATCCGTCTTCAAAATAAATGTGTCAGACAGGAGTGCCTTATCCAAAGGTATTATGTATGTCACACTCTGCTGCCACTTTGAAACACCACATACACACCTACATATGGGATACATAGCTATTAGAATATTCACTTCAAGGTTGATCCTCCTCATACATGTGTTAGGTCTGTTTCTGTAGTGTACACAATTAATATACAAGTCAGTGTTAATAATGATGGGATGGGTTTGATTCTTGCTCAGGCATTTTTTTCCATCATGTTATACTGAAGGAATGCACAGTGTGTAAATATCCCATAATGTATATACTGTCCTTATGAGCTGTCATCCCAACTGAGCATATTAATGACATGCATATGTCATGTCATTCTCCTCTCTTACAATATTAATTTGTACAGCTGTCACATTCTATAATACCATGTCTGGTTTTATATACCTGTATTCACTCAGCAAGTGTGACCACCATTACTTTGCATGACATAGATATTGCAAAATTGTATTATTACAAAATTGTCTTTGTGATATAAGCACATTCACATCAATTATCTTACTAGATTTTGAACATTTACTCTCCCCTCTTACATATGTCTGTATATATCTCCTTGATTTCTGTACACATTGTTCTCAGTATTCTTTTCTTGTCTGCTAACCCATGTACTGTAGTTACCCTTGCTGTTTCCCCTCCTCTCCTCCTTATTTCTGTATTCATATATCTATCTATCTATATATATATATATATATATATATATATATATATATATATATATAATTGATGTGTACAGCAGGAGCAGCTCATGCTATATGACTGCAGAACTGCTGACCCCCAGCTCTAAAAGAAAAGAGAAAAAAACAGCTGTAAAATAAATGTGTGTCCCAGAACTTCACGCATGCACACTCACAGCATTTCCCGATATCCGGACTGTCTCAACAGCAGCCCAGATTAGGAAGACAGCTTTCAACCGCAGAGATCCCAGAAGTCTATGCAGTTACAACTGCATAGACTGGAAGGGGATTGGACTGTAATGTCTGCAGGCTGGGTAGCAACTTGCTCTTGCGGGAAGGGGAAGGACTTGGCTCTCACAGGCTTTTAGTGCAGGAATGGACTGATGCAGAGCAGATGGACAAACTTGCAGGAATGCAGCTGGGCTGTTATCAATGGACTTTTCTACTTAGGTAGTGTGTGCGTGTGTGTGTGTGTGTGTGTGTGTGTGTGTGTGTGTGTGTGTGTGTGTGTGTGTGTGTGTGTGTGTGTGTGTGTGTGAAATGCCCCAGTTAAATATACTTGGTGGCTAGAGAGAACTGAGGAAATATTCTGGTGGCCAGGCTCAAACCCTGTACCTTGGGAGCAGATAGCAAGAGCTTAAATTCCCTGCCCTCCACCACTTGTGAAATGTTTGCCTCATATATTTGTTCTTGTGAAATTAAATAAATGACAGGCATCTGAATTTCAGATTTTATACTCTTCAGAAAGTATATGGTAACACAAAACCTTTTATTCTACCAATTTTCTGTTTATAAGATCAATATTTGAAATGTTTCCTTATTTTTGGGTCTGTATTCCCATTATTGGCTTTGTCCAGTTTTTTGTGCTAAGAGGTTGATAGCTATGGTGAGAACTGAATTCACTGAATATGTTTGGGAGCTGTAGTCCCCCACTATTGACTTTGTCTAGGTGTGTTGTGCTAAGAGGTTGAGAGCTATGGTGAGAACTGAATTCACTAAATGATAGCCATTTAAGTTTCAGTCCACCCATCTTTCAAGAAACAGCTGATCTGGCATAGTGGTATGTTGCTCTAACTGTAGTGCACAGGGTCCTGGGTTCAAGACTAGTCAGTGAAATGCATGGTGGTAACACAGCATTTTATTCAAGCAACTTTCCAAGATTATACAACCAATGTTTAAAATGTGTGCCTAGTTTTGGGGGTTTTGTCCCTCCCCAATAAATGTTGGCTTTTTCCAGATTTCTTGTGCTTCAAAGTTGAGAGATACAGTTGAGTGTTGAGTGGATTTTACAAGGAGCTAAGAATTTGAGGAGAAGTTTAATGCTGCTTATACTGAGTCTGCTTGTATTGTTAATAGCACAACTGGTAGTGTACTTGCTTTTGAAGTAGAAGGCTGTGGGTTCTACTTCTGTAGTATATACATGCATTGCTGATACTGTACTGTGTTGTACTTTTAAAGGGATGGATGCTGCAGTCCTGAGAATGTCCTCTTTGGTGGAGATACCTAGTAACGACGAACAACACTGTTATTAGTTTGCCATCCATTCCCTATTGCAATATTACTAGCTTATCATTTTTTTCAATGTAACATAGGCAATTTATTCCTCAATGGCAACAAGCACTTTATTTGTAGATGAAACAATGAAATATAAAGTTTTACCGGCAGCAACCTCTTCATTAGTTACAGATCCCTTTAATGTTGAATTATTTAGATGACTTTTGTTTCTGCAGAGATTGTGCATATTTACTAATACGTTTGGATTGTAGATGTTTGAGTAGACTGGGCAGTTTTGCCATTATTGGTACATGCATTTTGTTTGTTTACTAGAAACAAATGTTCAAAGCAAAACATTTAAAATGCCCTCCAACAGCTGTACTGTATTATACAAGGAATATAATTGAATACAATCGGGAAGATGTATCAAAAAACACATGTATGTTTCCTGTGCGAGGGGTCTATGATTTGAAAACAACCCAAAGTTAATCTTTATCTACCACTGTCCAGATGTATTTTCTTTGAATCTGTGTTTCAATGCTGTTTCAATGAATGTGAGTTTCAAGGTCAGAGAAGTTTTAATGCTAAGTCTATTTTCATTGTGAGACTGCATTGCTTTGTTTAGCAGACGTCTATTAGTATTTGTGCTGTAAAATATAAAAACTTTTAAATGAAATCCAAATCATTGTAAAAGTAAAGCAGAATGCACATTTCAGTGTTTATAGTAAATGGGGTGAAATAGCCACGTAATGGGACATTGGGATAGCTGCATGGAGGAGGCCCCATTCAATTGTAATTTTGTAAGGGGTAGGGTGGCAAACTCAGACAGCCCTGGCTGAACTATAGATTTTTGCAAAATGAATAGATTTTTGCTTCTTATTTTTGGTTTGTTCCTCATAAAATTTGTGGTTTTCTGGCAAATCATTTAGGAATGAAGTCACTAAATAATGACAGACATTGAGTTTTAGAATTCATACTCTTCAGAAAAATGCATGCTAAAGCAAGACCTATTGTTCTGTCAACTGTCTAAGTTTATACATGAGTAATTTTTAGTACTGTTTTTGTGTTCCCCCAATATGTTTGGCCTTGTCCAGATTCCCTGCTTTAAGAGGGTGAGAGGTATGCGCAAATAAATTGTTTTATAGAATTAGGTATATCCAAACTTCTCAATTGTCCCTGATTTTGGCTCAAAATGTTGCTCTCCCCCTAATAATCCCTCTGCAAAATGGCAAATTTGGAAGAAAACATGGAGGGTTTACAATTAATAAATAATTGTAATGTTCAGAGTTATAGATTACTTTTAATTTCAGAAATGCATGTAGATTCTCTTATTTTGTCAGCTGCTCAAGTTAACAGTACTAATATTAACAAGTGTCCCTTCTTTGACAGCTTCCCGGCTGTATTGTATGGCTATTTTATATTTTTGCATCACATTTTTGTCTGTTTTTCATAAAATTGTGGTTTTCTGGCAAATTAGTGGCAAATCATTAAAGACTGAAGTTAGACAATAATAACAGACATTTGAGTTTCAGATTTAATACCCTTCAGAAAATGCATACTTATGCAAGACCTACTATTCTATTATCTTTCTAAGTTTATAAGAGAAATATTTAAAAAATGTCCTTATTTTTGGGCCTTTGTCCCACTTCTGTTTATGGCTTTGTCCAGATATTTTGCTCTGAGACTGAGAGGTATGAAAAATATGTCAGGGCCATCACCATCAGCCAGAGATATTTCAAATTGTGACATACTTGTTGCACCCCACTCCCCCACATAGTGACTCTGGATGTGTTCAAGCAAGGCAAGGAGCAGTCATGCAGTGTAACTGTGCAGAGTATCCCCCCATCTAAGGTAGACACAAGTACTAAAGTGGGTTTTCATCTGTCCTTGATTTTGCAGAATATTCTGGTTTTCTGTCATATTTTTATACTGTTGATTTATGCTTCTTCTTCAGAAAATGCATGCTGTTGCAGTGTCTGTTGCTCTGTGTTTAAGTAGCAATGCTTTAATGACCATCAGGTAAGCTTGTCTGAGACTGTAAGATGCAAGTAAGCTTTAATAAGCATACTGTTAAAGAATTACCAACATCAAAAGCCTTTTTCTTGTTGCCATGCAGAGAATATTTATATAACTAGATAGCGTATAAGCCTTAGGTATTGAAATGGATATAACAGTATTTGTAATAAAGGACAGGATTACAGTATTTTCAGAAGCTCATTACATTTGTTGGAGACTTGCAGTCATCTTTGCAGGCTTTACCCATAAACTAAACAGAATGCCAATCTATCATGCTTGGGCCATAACCTGTGCAGTAATCCTTTAAGCAATTTATCTTGAGCTTGTTTCTTGTTTGCTGTTCATTTTTTACTTTGACCATGTTTCCCCATGAAACAAGTCAATAGTTGTTGTCAGGCAGCAGGTCTTCTTTGGATAACAAACATTTTTACAAGTGGGGAGTATCACAGAGACTGCTACTTTCAGCATATTACTTGGTACTTTTATAAAGCTGAATATAAACTATAATTAGAACTGCAGTGCAAGGAAAAGTGGTTTGAGTTGAGTGCTGCTTGTTTTTTTTTTATATTTGATTTTGACTGGTATTCCAGTAATGTATTTAAGTTTATTTTTTCATGCCTCACAACCTTTTTGTTTCCATTTAGATATTAAGTAAGGTGTTATGTAGTCAATGCACTAAAACATTTTTTCTTCTACAATTCATTTTGTCTTGATTGGACTCTCATAATGACAGTTTGGCAGTGGCACCCAGGGCAGCATATTTAATTAAAGTCCTGTTTTTTGTGGTTTTTAACATAGCTCCACCCCTTTCTAGTTGGTCACACCCCTTCCCATTAGCCCCACCCATTCCACTGTAATCCTGCAGCCCCCCCCCCTTTGATTTGAAGTCACCAGCTGCCACTGGTGTGCAGCAGACTCAGTAAGCTTTCTCTGCCTGTATACAGCTTGCAATATTTGCCTTATTTAGCTCTCATGCTATCTGCGTGAACACACTTAACAGGTTTGCCCATAAGCAAACTTGTTTGTTTACTGTGTGTGTTTGTGCTGTTCAACACATTTTCCTGACCACCAACACTGCTGTTGTTGTATTCATGTAAGCATGATTAGCAGCATGCATATGCAGTTAGCATTGCTGCTTATTGTGCTAACATGTAAACATTGTATAGGTTTCGCCAAAGCTTGCACAACTGCTCATGAATCCCTGCCATAGTTTAGTAAAAGATCAAATGGTATGTATTTATAATTTAGTATCAAATACAGTGTTTTTTGCAGGAATTTCAAAATGAAAAGTTGCACGGATGCTTAATGAGAGGGGCTATTCAGTAAATTTATTGCATCATATTCAAAAGGAAGTGTTAGATTTTGCCTGATCTTAAAAATTGTCGATAATTCTTGTTTTATTAGATCACAACAGATCACAAATGCAAGACAGTAGAAGTCAATATTTTCTTATGGTACTAAATCTAAGGTAGTTACAGATGTAGAAATAATATGTATAGTAAGGAAATTTTACTTATCATACAAAATGTGTGATTTACTTGGCTATGTGTCTATCTTATGAAGGTTTTTATATTGGAAAAACTGTAACAAAAACTATAACAAAAACCTTAATAAGAGGATTCTGGAATATATAAGTGATATTAACTCATTACTGCCGAGTGTGCCTCCTGGCATTTTTGCATTTACCTCCTACTATGCCTCTAGGCATCACATATACCTTATTCGTGTTTGCATTAATAATTCCAAAACCATGATACATACATGGTATCAGAATATTTTGTCTTGAAGCACACATGATGACAAACACAGTTGTATTGATATTTAACCTCTGTCAATGAGTGTTTGTTAGAACTGTAAGGTAATAACTTAATTTTTAAAAGGCTCAAGCCACACCAACTGGGAGTTAAAGGTACACAACCAAAAGAGCTGTACTGGAACAAATGAGTTAAGAGAGATATTCTTACTAGTTCAATAGTAAAACATTCTAAGTGTTGCATGTCATTTAATACATTTTTAATTTTTATTTTAGAAAAAGTACAAATTAATTATAGGGCAGGGGTCTGGGACACTAGAATGGAGCACAGAAAATTGGTTTGGCAAATCAAATTAAATCCTATACAATTTCCAGGAAAAAATGACTGTATTTCTATAGTTAGTACCTTAAAACTTTTAGCAAAAAAGTTAGTGTTTTTTGTGTGTTTTACATAAAAAGAATATTTAATAATATTTTTCATATTTATATTTGATTTAGGAATATGTGTTTGTTATTGGTGACTGCTTTATTTTTAAGAAAGAATATTTATTACATTGAGTAGGAAATTTACTTGATTGGATAATGAGATCACGTGATGTTTTTGAATTTCTTAACTAAATGGATTTTTGGCATGTATGAAATGTTCTGATGAAGTCTTACCATGGATGAAAAAAAGCACTTAACATTTTAATAAATTTGATCCTGAGAATTATCATTTATCTTCATTGGTATTAGTTGTGTTTTGGTCAAATTTACTAATGGTAAATACATTATTTTTAAACCATCTTATAACAATAAGTATACTAAAAACTAATATATATAGTTATTTATTATTATTTATTATTATTTCCCTGGGCTGAGACTGAAATGGGTCCAATGGGATCACTGCTCTACCTCAGTTAATAAATTAAACATACAAAAATAAATTAATAAAAAATAATTTTGTAATAAGTAAAACATATACATTTGTAGGTACCTTTGAAAATATCCCTTTTTAATTTAATGCTTGGTCATACCAAATTAATCTATCTTATTTCTCATATTTGGTCTGTTAATAACTTGGACATGATTAAATTACTCCACTATAACTTTTGTTTCTTAATTATGATTATTTGCCATCACAATTAAATCATTGACATATGACATGACTCCATTGACACATGTTTAATGTTATTTATAAATATTATAGCTTAGAATTTTTGTAATCTGTGTAACAGTTGGTTTATGACTATTATAAACAGGGCTGGCAAAAGGGGGCACTGTTATCAGTCTTTAGTGTAACACAAAAAGGGAGAAGAAATTAACTTATTTAGTTTAATTTGTGCTTTTCAATATCTAAAGCAAATTGAACATGGAAGGATTGAAGAACATTACTGTAAGAAAAAAGGATAAACACAGATGTTGACTACATGGCTCAAGCTGTGGATTTACAACTCCAGCTGGATGAGAATTTAATACACAAGGAAAACAGTAGGATTAATAAGACTAATAGTGATGAAGATCTATCCTTCGTAACAATTGATAGAGCAGATATTACTGTATTAGAAGCTGAAGATTCTTCAGAGCTGGCCAGCAAAGATATTCTTGTAATTGGAGAGTCAATTATTAGAGGAACTGATATGTATATTTGCAGAGATGATAATGAACATTGAATGGTGTTATGCTTGCCAGGAGCGAAAATAGAAGACTTGAGACAAGCCTTGGGAAGCCTTAATGTAAGAAAGTATGGCTCTGTTTTTATTCATGTTAGTACAAATGATGTCACCCACAAGGATTCTCTGACTGTTAGTAGGGAACTGACTTAGATAGTATTGCTTGTACTGGTCTTAGGACGTATTTTTCACAAATCACCTATAGAAAGGATAGTCAAGTCACTGTGAATGAAAATATTTTTTAGATAAATCCCAACGTGGAAAAAAATGGAAATGTGTAGAGCATCCAAGCCTTGTTTTGGGCACACATGTTCAGACAGGATAGTGTGCATTTGTCTAGATCAGGGAAGAGAATTTTTGCAGCAGATATTTTGCAATATTTGACAGACACTAGGCAGGAGTTTTACCATGTCGAAAATTTAACAGCCCATGGATAGCAACATTTGATGCCTCTCTGATAATTGTTAATGCTAGGAGGTTTGATAATAAAGTTTTTTTATTGGAAAATTTGCTATGTTCCCACAAAACTGATGTTGTTATTGTTTGTGAAACATGGTTAAAGAACAATGACTGGAATCCAGTTCTGTCAGGGTATAAATATTTTTACTGTCACAGACATTCTAATAAAAGATCAGGTGGAGGTGTTATGACAGGGATTAAAGATAGCTATGAGACCTGTTATTATTGCATGTTCAATGATAATACCAACACTATAGACTGTGTAACTGTGACAATAAATACAACCCTGGAACATATAACAATTTTCGGAGTGTATAAACCACCAAAGTCAAGTGCAGATGACCTACAGGAATTCATACATTTCTTGCATGAAACACAGGAGGGAAGAATAATATTAGTTGGAACTTAAATTTACCTGAAACAGACTAGACTAATATTGATTCTACAATATTAGTAAGGAAATTATTCACAGTGTATATTCAGGAACAACAATTGCTTCAGATTGTAAAAAAACCTACCGGGCACGGAACATACTAGACATTGTTTGTGTTCCCAAAGAAATTACTGTAACTTCAAGTCAAGTTTTACCACCATTGATGTGCAGTGATCATGGGGTTAGAAAGGTTAATTTGTTGCTAGATAATTCTGCCAAACTGAAATCTAAGCCAATGCACAGAAGGTTAATTACAGATTATAAGGAAGCAAAGCAGTCACTATGTAAAACTAACTAGAGTAAGGTGTTCAGTGGAAAAACTGCAGTTAGAATGTGGAAAGTTTTGAAATAGAAATTGTTGAGTGCAAAAAAATCAAAAAAAATGTTTAACATCAGGATCTAGGCATACAACATCAGGGGGATATATTTCCATAAGAACAAGATAACTGATTAAGGTGAGAGACAAAAAATATAAGAAATGGAAGAGAGGTCGAACTACAACTTTGAAAACTGAAATAAACAAGCTGGACAAACAGATTAAGCATAGTGAGAGACAAGATCAAGAAAAAAATTGAAGAAAATTTATATAAAGATATTGAGCATAATAGGAAGCCTTTTTATATATACATAAGATGTGGAAGGAGTAAAGACACACACATTGATAAACTGTGCAGATTCTAACATTTATTCTCAAACACAACAGATTACAGATATATTTACCAAATCTTATGCAAAACAGTTTGGCTCCACAAAAGGGGTGGTAAGTTGTCCTAGTGACATCCAGGTAACCCCAGATACTGGAATCAAATTAGATTATATTGAAAAAGAACTGCACAAACTGGATCTAAACAAAGCACAGGGAGGAAACGGAATTAGTAACAATGACCTGAGAACACTTCAGCAAGAACTTACACTACCATTATATCTATTATTCACCAGGTCATATAAATATGTGGAGATTCCTGAAGATTGGAGACATGCACTTATTAAACCTGTTTTTAAGGGAAAGGGGTGTAGGACAAACCAAGAATCATACAGACCCTTAAGTCTACTTTCATGTTGTGGAAAAATAATGGAGAAGGTAATATTGGATAAGTTATTGTCAGAACTGTATAGGTTGGGACTTGAAACCATATATCAGCATGCATATGTTGACAACAGATCTATTACCACCTGTAACATGATGTTCTTTAACAATATAATAGCAGCTCCAATTAAAAATTGTGCTGTGATGTAATTTATATAGATTTAACTTCAGCATTTGACAGGGTCAAACACAAAACACTGATCAATGAAATAATACAACTACGTATTGATGTACTCTTGATAAGATGGATAGTTGCATTGCCTACAAATAGGACATGTAAAGTATCCTACAGCAACTGGACTGGTGAAATCCTTGGTTATAGTTAGGGTGTCCCACAGGGCTCTGTCCTAGGCCCTTACTTGTTTAGATTGTATCTTTCAGACCTAACATTTTCATCTGAGGTCTTCTACAGTCTATATGCAGATGACCTGAAACTGGGTAAACTGATTACATGTGTTACAGATAAGGTTTGTCCATAAAATAACTTGACTGAATTGACCATTTTGGCACAGTAGAATAATATGCTGATAACTACATCAAAAACTAAGCATATGAGATTTGGTAGGCATGAACTGAAAGGTGAATATTTAATACCGCACACAGTAATTGAAACTGTAGACTCATTTAAGGACCTCGGTATTTGGGTAGATTCAGCTATGAGTTTTTCTAATCATATCAACCAACTGGTTAATGATAGTTATAGAACTATAGGTTGTATAAAAAGATTTATAAAGTCTAGGAAATCAAACATAATGAAGTCATTGTTTGTTAGTTACATTAGACCCAAACTTGAATATGGAATAACAATATGGAAACCCTATAAGAAAACAAGCATGAGTAAACTGGAAACAGTACAACGGAAATATACCAAGGATATCCATGGATGTGAAAATTTAAATTATTATGAAAGACTAAAATATCTGAACTTGTACTGTGTCTCTTACAGATGTCAAATAGAGATCTTATTCAGGTATATAGGGCATTTAATGACAACTACCTCTGGGAATGTTTGGTGTTAACAAAAAGTGCTAGAGAATCATCAGACAACCTATGTAGAAGTTTCTATAGAAATGAGAATTGTACTAATTGGTTCTCTGACAGAGTAGCTGATGCATGGAACAGACTATCAAATTACATTAAAGCAAATACTAGTTTAGATATTTTTAAGAACAGCCTGGATACTTATTATGGGAACAAGTGTTCAGGTACATTGGCAAACTAGAAGTGCATTAATGCCCGTGCTTGAAACATTTGTATGTATGTATAGCAATTCTTAATTATGATAATTTGTGATTCTGAAAACCCATTGAAATGTATAAGTTGAATTGAAAGCTATGGTAGAACTAAATTTTTATTTTTATTTTTATTTATTTTACATTTGTTAACCGGGCTAGTCTAACTGGATATATTTCCATTTTCAGCAGAGGCCCGGGGAGAAAAGCTCCACAAAGACATAGTAACTATTACATACAATGCAATAAAGAGCAGCATAAAAATATACTGTATCAGGAAAATATTATACAAAAAATCAAACTTATTGTATTCAGAATTAACAGTTGTACAATAATGTACTCATCGTTCTTGGAAGCAAAACACAGGCATAACTTATTTAGCATAATCAAACATCATAAGAAAGAGAAAAGGGTATTTAAAGACAACTATGTAAGTAGATTAGATTAGATTAGATATTTCTATGAACCCTCAGTAAACTGAGTAATATAATCAGGAAGGAGAAGGATAGAGGAGGGGTAAGTGATAGAATAGTGAGGAAATAAAATTGAAGGTAGCAGAAGTCACAGAGATGAAGGGGTAGTGGGAATAGTCGAATACATGGGTTCAGTCTGGGTTAAGGCAGGGACATAGCCAGTGTTTTGTAAGGTAGAGTCTAAGTTTTTGCTTGAAAAGGACAGGAGATAAAATAGAAGTCAGTTCAGTGGGCAATAGGTTCCAGTGTTTACCAATGGAGTTAGAGAACAGGGAGTCACCTGCAAGGTTATTGGATTTGGTAGCAGTAACTAGGAGTTTATGAACTAGGAGTTCATAAATTTTATGAGACTTGGTAGGTATCACTCGTAAACATGTATTAGCATTGTTCAGTTGTCTTTGATGAGAACCCTGAATTGAGACAAAATAAATTCTCTAATGCCAGAATAAGAGTATTAATGACGTTAGCAATTATTTGGTAATCAGTGTTTGGTATTAGTAATGGCTGATATTGACCTGGATCAATTTCAGATTTGCTATGTGATTTTATAAGAATAATATCTGCTATTGAGACAAAATAAATTCTCTAATGCCGGAATAAGTGTATTAATGACGTTAGCAATTATTTGGTAATCAGTGTTTGGTACTAATAATGGCTGATAATAACCTGGATCAATTTCAGATTTGTTATGTGATTTTATAAGTATAATATCTGCTATTTGGTTGATATTATTACCCAATCAGGAAGTGTAAGATAGTACAATAGATCATAGATCAATGGATCATACTAGGCAAACTACTTTGAAGGGCCATTTTAAGTCTAGCCAATAACCTGAGATTAGAATCAAACCTTGTACCCTGTGTCTAAAAGGTAAAAACCTTAACCATTATGTAAAACCCACACACCTAATGAAGTACATCACTAATTGTTGGCAAAAGCTTAATAAAAGTAATTTACAAATCCATTAGCCTCAGTTTTTTTATGAAAGTTTGTAGATTTTATTACTACTTTTACTTCTGTCTCTCTGAAAGTTTCATGTTGAAAGGTTGTTATTTTTTTAACTGTTTGAAAAACCCATTAATCCAACATTGCCTTATTTTATATCCAGTTATGATTATATAACATTTGGAAGCATTAATACAAATAGTTACTAGTTAAATTTTGGTCTATCAACATTGAGCTGCTATTATTTCCTCATGATATCTTATCATTGATATTGATTTTGAGAACTTACCTTAAATTATATATGATATTTTGTCTTTCAAATTGGTTTCTAAGTGGGCTTTTCTTTCTGTAAGGTGATATACGTATAAACAGTTGAGAAATATCCCCTGACATACTGTCTATCTCTCTCAGTTGTATATATAAGACAGAGCTGTGGTTGGGGTAGGTTAGAGAATAAGTGATTGGAGCTAGTTGTAGTGACCACTGCTAGAGGCTTACCCATTATCTTTTTGATGATCTTAGCTGGTAAAGAAGTTTTTGGGGCTGACTTTTGAGCCAGCAACCGGAGGAAGCTGTTATAACAGCTGTTGCTGGCTTTTGACAGATGTGTCTAACTTTAGCTTGATAACAACTGTTGGGGATATTAGACAGATCTTTTTAGTTTTAGTAAAATATTCCTAGAATTAAGTTGTAACAACAGATGTTGGGGCTATTTAGCCAGTTCATTTTGGTTAAAGCTGTCAGGTTACTCATCGAGTCCCTCTTGGTTATAAATGTGAAAACACCTGGTGAGCCTTATTTTTTGGCAACATCTGCTGGAAATTGTTATGATAATACCCACTGTTTTACTACAGATACATTAATCTTGAATCTTAAACTTTAAAATCCTTAGCTATGTAGAGAAAAAAAATACTCTTACTCTCTTGGATTCCAGCAAAGTGTACTTTATTGGTATGAAAAGTACATTTATCATTAGATTTCATGAACACACAACATCAGAATATTTTCTGCAGTACTGTCAAATATATCACATGCTAAGGTGGGCATATCCAGCGTATCCATTACAAAATAAACTACAGTTCTCTAATGTAATTTTATTCCTGCATACCCAGTATCATTGATCCTGCCAGAGAATTTTGGGGGAACTGGAACCAAATGGCTGACCTTTAAGTTGTCACCTTGTCTTAATTTTCCAAAACAAAGGGCCAGATTCAATTAACACACACATGATACGTATTCAAGAATATTCTTGTCACATTTTTTGTGCTTTCTAGTCACTCAGAAAGCTTACACGAAGTGTACATGCGGTCTACACTTTGCAGTCACCTTTATGAATTCCTGTCAGCATTTAAAGCTGCAAGAATATCAGTAGGAAAACTAAAATTAGGAGGAAGGTGTGAGTTATGTCTGTGCTGTTTGTTCACTCAGAATGGTCTGCACTTAGTGTAGGCATTATTGAATCCCATGAAAAGATTACTATACCTCTAATGTATCAAAACCAATTCCTTTTTCAAATGCATTGTTTATAATATGTCCTTGGTGGTCAGTGTATTAGTTTCTAGCTTAGTTTGACAGCATCACTTCAGGTGTGCAGCTTCTCCATCACTGGATTTTGGCATAACTAACAGTGTTCAAGAAAGATGCCACAAATGACTTCATCAATGAAATACTCCTGCTGCTGTTGACATCTGTGGCAGTTTGAATCTAGACATCAGACATACCACATCATTCTACCTCCTGTTCATCATTGGCAGAATCTAAGATAATTATACTCTCTAGAAAAACAAGCAACGGTGCATTAAAGTAGTGAATGGTAACTGACAAGAGGTGAACCAGATAAGTACATACAAGAACTTAAATATGGTATGTGGAACAGATATGGAAATCAGATAAGAAATCCACTGAAACTGGATGGACTAGAGTTAATAGCTGAAGAACTCAGCCTTCAGAATCACCAAATGATACTTTCACAGGCCTTTAATTATATCATTTCGAATGGCAGCAATGATCTTCATTTTAACGCTTCAAGAACAATTCTGTTATTGAAAGAGAATAGTGATCCCAAAAATCCAGACAATTATAGGCCCATATCATTGTTGAATATTGATATGAAAATCATGACATCTATTCTAGCTAGTAGATTAAAAAAAATAATAAACTTGATAATATCAGAAGAACAGGCGGGGTTTATAGATGGGAGACAGACTACAGACAATACATTAACTCTTCATACTTTAATATCTTATGCAAAGTATAAAAATATGAACATATATGCTTTAATAATTGATGCTCAAAAGCATTCGATAGAGTTAATTTGGCTTATTTATTTGAAACATTATCATATTTCAATATACCTCAGCTTTTATTTCTATGTTAAGAAATTTATACAAGAATGCATACACTAGTTTATATATAAATCATGAATGTTCCAAAAGGATTCAAATTAAAAATGGAACTCGACAGGGGTGCCCATTGTCTCCCATACTGTTTAATCTGTATTTGGAACCTTTATTTCTTCATATGAAACAAAAAGTTTTTATAATTCTCCTGTACTTCTTGGGATAAAGGTTAGGATGGCTGCTTTTGCAGATGATTTAAATATATACAGTACCACACCGGTGTCAGATACGGAAAAAATACTATCAGCAATACAAACCTTTGAGAAAATTGCTAATTACAAACTAAATTTAAAAAAAAACAAAATATTCCCTCTAAAGACACCTACACCTTTTTCAATGCTACCATTGATAGGACGAATAAGGACAGAAGAAAGAATAAAATATTTGGGGATTGACTTTTCAACTGAAAATAGAGAATTTTTTATCAACAATATTAAGGCAACTGGAGACCGAATAACAATGGATTTGAAAAGATGGAGTAAGTTGAAGCTACCGATGATGGCAAGAGCAGCGATAATAAAAATGAACGTTCTCCCCAGAATGCTATACATTTTTAGAGCAGCACAACTTAAAATCACGAAATCCTTTTTCAAGCAATTTCAGATAGGACTGGGGAAATTTCTGTGGGAACCCAGAAAAACGAGAATATCCTATGAAAAACTGATGGCTCCTAAAACGAGGGGGGGTTGGATTTACCAGATTTTGAGATGTATTATACAGTGATTCAGGCCAATAGGATTTTAAGGGTGTCTTACTTGGATAGTGAAAATAGAAAATGGATACCCAAATGGGTACTGCTAAATTATAAACATATAAAAGGGAAGAGAATTAATGTTAAAGCTGTACCATTTTTGAATATAAAAACATTGAGTAAATATGAGTTAATGGAACACATCAAGGTATGGGCAGTGGCGACTCAAACTCTGTTTGCCTCCTTGAACCTTTTAAAATATATGATGATGTTTCAACCGTTTGATGGAAATCCTAATATAACTATTGGTAATCAACTGATAGACTTAAAGAAATATCCATTTATTAAGGAATTAACTGTAAAGGATTTATACCCCTTCCTAGGAGTAGCGGTACATGATATCTTAAAAGAGATGAATCTTCCCATCTCTTATTTAATTATAATGAGGCAGTTAAAAGATTTGGCCATAAATTATTTTACCAGTTCTGAAATAAAAAAAGAGGAACTAGTTATTTCAGGTCACCTGTGGGAAGCATTGCAACAAGATAGAAAATATATATCCTCAGCGTATAAAATGGCAAAAGAGAGAAAATATAATAATCATATTCTGTTATCCAAATACTGGAGAGAAATTGCCATCCCTAGGCGACAGTAAAATAGTAGAGGCGTTTAACTTAACATTAAAATCCGTATCACTTCAAAAACTGGTCTTTACTCAATTGATGATATTTAACAATGCATATTATACCCATCTTACACTTCATAAATTTGATTCAAAGAAGTCACCTAAATGTCCACAGTGTGTAGATCAGACAGCAGACCTGTTACACATGTTCTGGAGTTGCAAGTGCATTTATAAATTATGGAATTCTTTAAAGTTACAACTACAAAAAATGGGTTACCAAAACTCAACACTCTCCTGGGAATTTCTGATTTTACATATTCCACGGAGAATTTGGACAAAACAAAAAGATTGTAATTATGAATATTAGTTTACTAATGAAATTATATATAGCCACAAATTGGTTGAACCCAGCACAGGTGTCGTGGCAAAATTTCAGGCTGTTAGCGATTAAGCATATATTAGCGCACAAATTGTTAATTAGAAATAATAAGAAAAGTATAAACAGCATAAAAATTTGGGAACAAATCTTTAATATTATTTTGGCGTGGCGGTTCCTATCCACTTTCCGTCAGGACATTCTGTATGTGTACCAACACATTCTTGGATTAGATAGAAAATGTAGAAATAATACAAATTATTGGCTTGAGTTGGTTTATAATTGTCTATTGTAGATGCTTTTATGTTTAATTTTTTGTGATTTTAATTTCCTGTACTTGGTTAAAATGATACTTATTCTTAATGTATTATAGGGAAATTCAAAATGGAACTAAAACATTGGAAGCAATATTGTACATAATGTAAATAGTGTGTGAAATGTATAATGGTTTGGCAAAACAATAAAAATGATTATTGAAAAAAAAAAAGAATCACCAAATGAGTATGATGATCCCATGGATGTAGTAATGGTAACTCCCAGTCTTAGCATCAGCCCATCTTACCCTTTTTCCAAGGTCTGTGTATGTCTGTTTTAGAAGTATAGCTGGGAAGCTGACCACACCATGGAAACAATGACTGTGAAATACAACTCCAATAGTGAGGACTGACCAGATGATGAAGTATGAACATTTCTAAATGAAGATGACCAGTCACATTTCTGTTCCTAGAGTGAGGTCATATCAGATCAAAGAAGATGGCCAGTCATAATCATACAACATGGGGTATGACCAAACACATTGCTTACCAGAAGATAATAAATGACTGAAACCTTCCTAGATTAATGAAAAACAGACTGCTGATGTCGTAGCTCTCCAGATCAGTGGCACGTTAACATGCCTACCCAGATTTATTTATTTATGTATTTTACATTTGTTTGCCAGGAAAGTCCAACTGGGCAAAAAGTCCATTTTCAGCAGAGGCCCGGGGAGAAAAGTTCCACAAAATACAAAAAAGATAAGTACATATATACAGTTTTAAAGAAAGACAAAAATATGTATAGCACAGGGAGAGGACTTAATACAGAAAATAAATAAAGTACATAAATAGCAGAGCAACATGTAATGGTATAAGTCAACATTGTTCAAGCACATGGAATAAATAAGATAACAATCAGATGTCAGATCCAAGCCCAGTTAGATCAAAGAAACTGTCTTCTGAAAGCTTATAAAACACCCTTCTGGGGGTGAAACTACTAGCGAGTTGGAAGCAAGTAGTATTAAAATGAAAATATGGAAGTCACTGTTATTAGTAACTGTGTACTTTCAAGCATATCATTATGCTAGTCCAGTGATGTTTTGTGGTAAACTGATATTTGAGGGTTCAAGAACATTGATGCTAAAGAGAGTAATCCCAACCTCAGCTATGTAACTACTGTCTTTAAATAATCAGAAATCCATGATAATGGGTAATAATCTACTAATAATGTTCAGGTTTTACTTTTCCAAAGATTTATGTGTAAAAGAGGAGGTATAGTGCAGTATATGCACTGCTACTCATGATTGATGTCTATACATGTGTGCTGGGTCTGTAGTAAATAAAGACTGTAAAACACAACCCTGACTCTGTGTAATGACTACTTTTATCTAATATAGCATACGTAGGTCAGATGCAGACTATTATACACCCATGTTTGTTCCACCTTCCCCTCCATTCTATCTTTAAAAGCATAATCAGTCTGCTAAAACTTTCATGTTTAAAGCTCAGCAAAGTAGTCCACCCAGAGAAAGATGGAATCAGCCTGGGGCACCGAGGATGTCCTTCTAGTCATATGCTGCAGTATTCATAACATTAGGGAGATCACCTCTGGCAGACTCGTATGTCAGGCCAGTATCCAAAAGTCTTCATGCTACTGCAAGGTACATGCTTTGCTGCACAACATAATGCACATGTTGGTCCTTAATCACATATAATTCCCCTCCACAAAGGCGGACCCTCCACAGAACTAAGCAATTACCGCACCATAGCTATTCTCTCTCCACTCTCCAAAATACTAGAGAGATGCATACATTCCCAGGTTTCAGACTACCTCCTTACTACCAACCTCCTTTCCAATACTCAGCATTGTTTCCGACCAAAGCATAGCACCACCACTGCCTTACTCTCCTTTACTAACACTATCCTTCAGCATAAAAACAATGGCTATCTCTCCTCTGCTACTTTCCTAGACCTATCTAAAGCATTTGACATGGTCCCACACAAACAACTTATCTCTGTCCTCAATAACCTATCCTTCTCACAATCGGTCACCAACTGGTTTCAGAGTTACCTGCCTGACTGCCAACAATCCATTGTATGGCAGAATGACATATCTCCCCAACTACCTGTCTCCATAGGGGTTCCCCAAGGATCCATCCTTCGACCTCTATTCTTCTCTGTTTTCACCAATAATCTAGCCTCTGCCAAAAAACATGGCACACTCATACAATATGCAAATGACTCAACCATCATCTGCTCAGCCCAGTCCCTACCCAAACTGCAAAAAGTCAAGCCTTTTCCTCTGTTGAAACATGGTTATCCGCTGCCCAATTAATACTCAACCCAAACAAAACTAAACTACTCATCTTCCAACCCACCAAACATACTCAAAACAACTCTCACTTTAACATCACAGCAAAAGACAACACCACTATATACCCAACTGAACACACCAAATTGCTAGGAGTTGAAATAGACAAACAAAAATTTGACATTCACATATCCATGACCATAAAAAAAGTCCACAAAAAACTAGGAGAGTTATACAGAAATAAGCAACTTCTCACCAAAGCAGCAAAGATTTCAATAGCAAATTCCCACCTTATCTCCACCCTACTTTATGCCTCTCCAATATATACCAACCTAAGGCAATGTGACCTAAACAAGCTAGAGACCTGCTACAGCAAAATCGCCAAATTTGCCACATGGGCATCCTACCATAGTCACTACTGTCTCTCACTTGCTGAACTGGGCTGGCTTGAACTCCCTCACCTCCTTCAATGGTATCAACTCTCACTCGCCCACAAACTAGTAAACCATCCACTAAATGTCCCATCCCTCCAGAATCTACTCCAACCCTATCGCACCACCAGACCACTAAGATCCAGCAACAAAAATCACTTGCAGATCACTAAAGCCAATAACTCTGCTGGTGAAGCACTATTCTCTTGCACCATAGCCAAATTATGGAACTCCCTCCCACCCACAATTACCTCCATACCATCATGCACCCACTTCAAAACTTTACTAAAAGCACACCTAAAAATATGCTGCCTATGCCCTTACAACTCCCACTCTAATATCACCCACCCCATCCAACCACTACCTTTCTTTCCACTCCACTAGCTATCTTGATTATAGCAAGCTCAGATGCTCATAAGCCTAGTACTTATTATACAGCAGGAACTTCTTATTGTAACATTTGTTAATGTCTGTTATGTACTTCACAGATAAAGATTCTAGTTGTCTACTGATGTACTATGTTCTTCATCTGTAAATATGTTGTAAGTAATTGCTAAATTGTTAATCACTATATAATCCAATGTAACTACTCTCTGTTTATTTTAACTGTGGAGCTTTTCTCCCCGGGCCTCCGCTGAAAATGGACCTACGTCCAGTCGGACACTCCCGGTCAACAAATATAAATAAATAAAGAGATGTCAAGTATAAAGCAGATGTCAGCATGCACCTACCTCAGAACTTTTCTGCTGCCCGTCTGATCACCTGTCTAGACATTTACTTGCTAGAACTGTTGTGCTCCAGTGACCAGATGAGTACCTTTTGGGGTTTTTCTTCTTAAAATTTTTTATACTGCTTGTTTGTTGGGTTCATGTCAGGAAGGGCAAGTGTCAGTGTGAAAGGCAGATTCCACAAAAAGATGCCCACGGACTTTGCCTCTTTTACCTAGTCCAGATCATGACCATACCAAGTGCACTATTTGCAAATCCTATGTCCCTAAGACTCTCAGGAGTTGGCTAGCCTCTTTAAAAGTATACTTACAAAACCAGCATGTTAAGCACCTAGCATGCAAGATAGATGTGATGGTGGGCCATTCAGACAAGCTTGTACCAAAGAAGGCCAAAATATCATGGCCTGAACCTTCAGCAATGCCCTGTCTTCTGGTCGTTTCCCCTGAGGCCAGTATAGGCCCAGAGACCATGCCCACAGTTGGTGGATGTACCATTGGTGGGTACCACAGTGGAAGCCCTGAAAGAGTCTGCTGGCATATCCACGAGGGGAGGGGCAGGCATCTGATCAGGGCAATAAGGGGGTACTCAGGCTCATTATATCTGAAGGTCCTCAAGGGGTCACACAAATCACGGTGCATGAAGACGTGGTCTCCAATATTTTCTTATATAGACTGACATCTGGTCCTTCCACCTTTCACCATATGGAAGCCCCTAAAAAGAAGAAAGCTAAAACTAAACATGTGTCTCTTGCTACACCTCAGCAGCCCCCTGATTGGCAGGCCTTTTCATCAAAGCCTCTTTAATATATTTACAGCCCTTTGCCAATCTTCTCCTTCTTCTGTTCCTCTGCAGACCTTGTCTCCTTCCACAACTTTCAGAAGGGCAGCTGATGAAACTTCTTCAGAGGAGGATTCCTCTGGAGAGGAGTCCTTAGCCTTCTCCACCCAGTTGGCTTCCATCAAAGGGTATGCCTCCCCAGAGGAAGAATATAATGGTACATATTTTCCTGGGGAGGACACTTCTTTTGGAGAGACTTTTCTCAAAATGAAAGATTGTTTTTTAAAGTGGGACTGCTTCCAAGTTTCAGACATTCAGAAGCGGTACTATGACCTCTTGCAGATGGATTCCCCATGTCCTTATGTTATCCCTCCAGTCCTGTCTGTCTTTCTGGATGTTTTCTCTGCTGCCTCCAAATGTCCAGACTCTCAGCTTCCTATCCCCAGCTGTCCAGACAGGTTCCATAAGGTACCTGAGGACCCCACTTCATTTTCAAGGCTCCTGCTGCTGATCCAGCTACCATTTCTGTCTCTATGAATAAGGCTTTAAATTGCTACCATCCACTTCCTTGTTACCCACTGATAAAGAGAGTAAGGTCATGGAAAGTTGGGAAAGAAGGTTTACACTTTGGCCTTCTGTGCAATAAATGATTAGATCCACATGGCAAAGTATTCCCTGGCCCTTCTGGCTGATGCAGAGGAAGTTTTGGCAGACATTCCAGATTCCCCAGCAAAAACTAAATTAGCAGACATTCTTAATTATTCTGTACAAGTGATTGGCACTCCATCAAGTGCAGTTATGATGCTGATGATGCCTCGGCTGGGGCAACTACCACTGGGTCAGTCCTTAGAAGATACTTTTGGCTTAGGCTACAACCTCTGCCCAAAGGCTTTAAGGCTAAATTGCTGGATGCATGCTTGGATAACAAAACCAACCTGTCCCAAGCTTGAGATTTGGCATTCTCCCTTATGTTATGAATACTGCAGCAAGAAGAAAATAGAGGGCCAGAGAAGTTACAATAGAAGGACATAGAATAGTTGTATAAGATCTTACCATAATCATATATGTCCTTCTCTTCTATATGCTGCAGTATTGCTTTCCTCCCCACCTTCCCCCCAAAGCTTGCCTAGTTCTCCTCCTGATATGCTTCTCAGCTAGGATCTCAGGCTGGTGCTGAGTGTCCTCTGTTTGTAAATCACAGTTTTGCAGCCCTTAATTTGAGCACTGGAAGAATGGATAACATGTCATTCAAGCCTGGGATTTTTGTAGCTTCCAATAAAATCTGCCAGAATAGTTCTCGATATTCTAATTTGGCAGAGGGCAGCCTTATATATACAATTTCATTGAAATGAGGAAAGTTCATAATGGATGTTTTAATATTTTGTTTTTATAAACACATTGTTTTAAACATTTTTAATCTTCCAATGTATATGTTTTAACTATTTATGGTTATTTATTGGGACCCAACATAGATGTACAACAGTGGTTCACCTACCAATTTGTTTTACAATACAAAAGTATAGTTTTTTTGCTACGAGTTCTACAAACAATTGATGTATTATACAGGGATTAATCCTACTGGATAATGGTATAATAGTCAATTAGTTTCAGAGTTAACAGGTGTATATAAAAGCTTTGAATTTTTAACAGGGGGTATTTGCATCTGAGGAAAGTGTACAAAAACGTATCAAGAAGTGTCAGTGTTTATGCACCTTGTTTCCTTTGTTTTTATCACTTGTTCATTGAAAATAAAACCACTTGGCTTTATTTGGACACGGGCCCTTATTTGGCACTCCAGCGAACCTTGGCATAACTCCTGATGTTATCGCGAAATTAGGGTTTTGTGAAGTGAAAAGGGGTGTGTGGGCTGCAAATCACTACTGCTTCACCTTGTCTGTGACAGAGGAACAGGAATTTGTATTCAATTCATCTTCCCGGGACAGTCATTTAGCGCCGCACCTTCATACAAAATTAAGTGAACCAGGCAGATGAGAACATGCAGCATTTTTTACATTACTAAGTACAGATTCTTTCACAGTCAAAAGGAGTCAGGATAGGGTTTACTCTTAATGACTATTCCTGTAGGAAAACCAATTAACCTCAATACACTAGTCATTGCAGCGCATGATAAAACAAGGGGATTCTACTCTTTCTTCAGCCGAAGCCTGTTAGACAGGATTGCCGTGCTGTACAACCAAAAAAAAAAAAAAACACTTTAAAAATAAAACATGAAAGCATGGAAGAAAAATGGCTTCCATGCCTTATTTCAGCCCTACATTGTCACAGCAAAATAAACCCTTTAAACCTTTAAAAATCTAGATGTAAAGAAACACAATAATGAAAAGGCTGAGTACCCAATTTTAGAGGCAAGCTGGAACTGTATGTCTTAACAAATTGTTAGCCTCAGTTACGGCAGTAAAGGACGCAGCCCAGAAGGCAGAATTAGGCCAGTATTCATGCCCTTGTTGCAGAAACGAGGTAATAGGAAAGTGATTTGGGCTTTAAACAACCCTTGCCAGTGCAGGATAAACGACTTTCAGCATAACATTAGGAAGTAGGACAACTTCCCAGTCTGGTTGCGATAATACGTAAGTACTGGTTCCAGAGATATGAACATTTGTTTGAAATGTGAGGATATCATTTTATTCTATACAAAATCTTAGGCTCTAACACACATTCACACACATAGTCACACAAATATTTTATCTTTCTCTTGTTAGGCAGTCAAAGGATTTTTATGTCACAGCTGCTCTCTCCAGAATTCACTTCACACATTGACCAGCATGATTAGTATTGCTTAGTATGCTTCAGTCCTGAAGACAGGCCTGTGGTTAGCTTCCCTTATTATCCATGCAGTCATAATATCTTAACATGTACAGGTTATGCAGCATTAAGCTGATGCACAATGTGGAAGATGCTGAGTGCAAATTACTGAAGCAACATTCAGTGAAAAGAATTTACCAAATGATTTCCTCAAAATCTTTCAGTACATATCTTAATGTGAAGAGGTGTTCACCCCCCCCAACACACACACACACACACACACACACACACACACACACACACACACACACACACACACACACACATGGGGGAAACATCCAGATAAATATATACAACCTTTGTGTTGTACCACTTTCATTTAGTTTATATTTAGTCAAGGTGCTTTCAGTGTGCCAAAGATGTGAAAAAAGGGATTCAGACTGTCCTGCTTTACTGAATCTTGTGTTTGACAATTATTGTGTTCACACATGGTAAGGTTAGTACAACAGCTATCTCTAAGTCTCTCAAATACAGATGTCAAGCTGAACATTGATCATCCAAAAGCTGACTCCTACAACATTAAACAGAGCACCTCAAAAATACCCCACTGTCACTTCCCACAAAACAGCTACAAAGCCCTGAAGCTGTCTATGGCTGCAAGTCTAGGACCAAGTGCTACAAGAGGCCTGCAGGGAGGGCAAGACCAGGACTAAGTGCTACCATGGGTCCTGCAGGGGAGGACAGCTCCAGGACCAAGTGATACCGTGGGTCCTGTGGGGAGGGCAGGACCAGGTGGCAATGGTTTCCTGTACTTTATTCATTATTGTGGTATTTGGCTTTGAGAGGATTTACATTCAGGTAGGTTGGCCTACAGTGCATACATTTGTGTTGCTTTGGCACATCTGAGTGAGTTTATATGCATCATCTTTCTGGATTATGCTTGGTACCTTACATACTGCTAAGAGGTGACCTGTGTCTGGCATACAAGATATCCTCCAACCCATTACTGAGTCCATTAACATCAGAAATAATTGGTCTAGGGATCAAAACCTCTACTCCAACATTGACAGAATGGTTTGGAGATACAAGTGCATCTTGCAAAGGATAACAATGCTCTTGAACAGACTCCCCACCCAGATTAAACAAAGTTCATTCATCCAGATTAAACAAATTTCATTCCTGTCCATTTTTAAGCACAACTTAGTTCTATGGATGGGAAGCAGAAAATTTACCCCTGGACTGCCCCTGTAGTGCTAGTGGGCAGAGGCAACTCTTAAATGCTCTATTGCATGCATGGGTCCCCTCAAATTATCTATGGTATGATCCTAGTTATTTTCATTAGGGGTAATATATAATTATTGACCATGGAATGGGTAAGGCCAATCTCTAACCAAATGGAATAGGTTAATTCACACTCAAAAACATTAAATTGGTTAGGCTTAAAATGGCCCTAGTACTTACCTATGAACCTATGAACCTGTGGACTGCATCTATTATCTGTAAGGCAGACAGGACAGTTATTGTTATTTGACTACGGATTACTGTCAGCAATAATTTCATTTAAAGAAGGCAATATCTTATATTTTGTGTTCAGTGTGTGAATTCTTCCATAAATAGTTAAAAAAGTAACTAAATTATAAGGCCAACATACCTTAATGCTTGCTGTCATACCATTTACTAGCAATTTAAATAATGCTGTTTAGACAGTATACTGAAAAAAGACATCTGCGTCTTTTTACATTTGTCTGAATTATCCAGTTTTCAATAACCACTTTAGACATGGCTAATGTAATGTTTGTTACTATATTTCATAAAAAAAGTAATAAACACTTGTCAACGTGTCTTTATTACTTGTAAGGCTTGTTTTGGACTGATTAATTGCTTTGTTCATTACTGTTCAAGTCTCCTCTTCAAGACTAAATAAAGAAATCATTTTTGAAACAACAAAGTATTTATTTTTATTTAGAGTGTACACGTGTACCATCCTGTTTGCAGTGACTATGACACATTTCCACAGAAAATAAAACTTGAAGAATCAGACAGCTAAGAATAAGTTTTCTTTCATGTTGCATGACATGATATACATTTTCCATACCAAAATCATTTTGTTTTGTGTTTTTCTCACACACAGGAATCATACCTCTCAACCTCTTACAGCAAGAAATCTGGTCAAAGCCACAAATAATGGGGAGACAAAGGACCAAAAATAGGGACACCCCCGGGATTCATGAAGCTCGGTGCAAGAACAGCGTTAGCCTTGTGCCGACCGTGTGGTGCAGAGATGGGGCAGCAGCACCACATGCATATTAATGAAGGCGCGCTGCTGTAATGGCCACATGCATAGGAAACGTGTACGAGTGCAGGGGGCGTGTCCAAGTGCTGCACGGAGGCGTGAACATGTCGGCTGCATACGCGCACCCTAAAATACTGACTAGTACAGCCTGCCTCTAATAGTAATCACTCCTGTCAGTGTCCATGGATACTGAAATGTATGCAAAGCATACAAGACATCATTGCGAACACCACAATAAGAAGTAAACACAAAGGCACGTAGCTGAATATTGAGTCCCCGTCCCTCGAACAAAGATATTGAAAACCTCGTGCCTGTATTCTATTGTAGTGTCGCTAGTTATACCAAGTGGAAGCGAAACACATCGTGTTAGCGCACCTCCAATTGTCAAGCCTAGCCCAATGGTTTGGGTTACCACCTGTCCCACATTGTGGGGGACAGTCCCCCTCTAGGCAGGTGTGTCCATACCAAAATCATAATAGATGTGAAATGTCCTATGATAGTAGGACATAATTATGTTCCATATGTTATGTAATAGTCCCATACAGTACGTATGTCCGTATATAAAATACCTATATGTTACAAGAAACAGAATAAGTAAGTAAACGAAACAGAATAAGCAACTACACCACAATAAAAGCTTATATGTAGGCATGAAACTAAAGTACTATCCTTTGTAATGACCTTGGGTATGTGTTGGCCTGTAAACTCAGATGTGTGCCACAAAAATGTCCCATCCAGGTCATATGAAAAGGTGGCAACCCTACCAATGGTCAGAGCATTCACCCAATATCTGCCCATTCGCAGTCCAAGTCGTCCTTACCATGAATGGGTATTACTCGGGTCTACCTACCATGTCATGAAAGATAAGCACTTGCGAGTACCTATGTGAGTGAACTACAGCATGTGGATGATCTGAAATGTTAGTGTAGACCTCACAACCATATTGGTCCCAGAGATATATAGTGTACGCAATGTGCTCTGTTGACTGTGCCATGAGCATCAACTAGAGAAGGGATGAATGTTGTTTGTGGAATATGGGGGGGGGTGACAGGTAATGTAATAATTCACCAAGGTGAGACTGGGTTGGATGCACAATAGGTGAACTGCAGGTCTATGAGGGAGCAATGGGTGAATCAGGGAGATAACCAAAGAAGAAATATACACATCCGCAATATAATCCCACAAACGTGAACATTAAAATGTGCAATACACATGTACAGAAACATTACCAGCACATACCCACATAATGGTCTGGCCTGAACTGAGCCATCCAACCCCTACACACCTGGATACATAATTGAATACCCATCATCCCCTTCACAGCACACCCCCCATTCCCGAACGTTCACCAAAACCAGCCATACTCGGGCTGCTAGATAGGCGTGGCCATATATGTGCATAGTGACCCCTACCCATATCTAGTAGGCAGTCTCACCCTAGGCATTCTCAGGATTGCAAACTATATATCCCTTGCATGTATAACCCTACCTTACAGCCGTAAAGCAAAGATGGTCATCGGTCCCCACAATTTTTGGATATCCCTCATGGGATATGTATCTGTTCTAAACATTAGACTTGGTGTCACGACACAATGTCCAGTCCTGTATACATCTGGACACAAGTTGTATGAGCAGTAGTTGTCCACAAGACTGCTCAGCCTCCAGCCGGTCCTACAGAACCTATGACCCAGGATTAAACACCTGACCATGATGCACGTCTCCCC